>NC_136612.1:22582516-22585016 GCF_933228915.1 Telmatherina bonti
ACTGCCGTTTATCCATGCCATTAAAAGAATCCATGAAATTTCAAAGCCTGCTCGGTCAAGGCCAGTGATAAATGAGGAGGGGAGGCTGACCTCCTCCTGTCCTCCCTTGTTGCTGTCCAACAGGGTCAACCAGACAGAGAGTTAACAGGACGGCAGTCACATGCTGTCTCACAGATGCAGGCAGACCTCTGCTTCCTCTTCGACTGTTTCTCCATCTATCTTCCTCTGTCATTCCCCTTCAGTGTTTTTAAGGGCAAAGCGTTAAGCATTGCCACTGACGAGCTTACCCAGACAGACCACCTGCAGCTTTCTTTGACAACAGGGATAGTTCATGGTAGGAAGAAGGAGCAGCTCACTATGAATGCCACTACTTTAGATGAATGCACCTGGTATCTAACATGATGTTTTTCTCCCTGTGATGAACTATAAATCTCGAATAACTTAAGATTATTCAAATTTCACTGGCTGACTTGTATTTAATTTTAGTTTATTTAGCTGCAAATACACAGCGACAGCCCAGATTTACTAGACTAAGAACAAAGGTCTTTAAATGCTCAGGGAATATGTGTTTGGTTCAAACTTAAATGAATTATGTGCCATTTCAAAACACTTTCAAAGAGAAAAAAAGAAGGTGATGTTGGACAAAATGAATGTCTGTTGGGAAATTAGATATGAATAATCTTAAAAGTGAACAGAGACAAGGGAATCTGCACGGCTCAGTGGGGAATTGAAGAAATGAAAGCTGATATAAGACGCTTCTGCAAGATGTAATCTTCAAGACCCTTCACTTTGTTTTCTTTTCTGTATTTCAGTTGAGGGAAAAAGACAGCTTACAAAGACTGACAGATACTCCACAAGAATTAAAAACATTGGGTTTAAATTTAGGATAAGGTCAAGAGCCTGAGAGGAGATATAAAGCAAGTCTGTTGTTAGAGAAAAACTGTTTTTATTTGGGATGTCTTCGCACAAATCACTTGCATGCTTCTTTTGAAAGGAAAATCCCTTATGGCATTAACAAATGGCCACCATTACACACCTTCCACATTCCAGCAAAAGTGTCACTGTGTTCAAAGTTGCCGTGGTGATGGAGGCATCACAATAACTGCAGGGCTGGAAGAAGTATATTATATAAAACAGTGAATAAATTTTTACAACCAGATTTATTAACAGCAAAAAATGTCTACAGTAGCCTGGAGGAACAGATTAGCAAGAGAGTGTCTTTTCATCTTTTCTCCATGTCTTTTTTATCACATCTGTGCAAGAAAAAAGTCTCACCTTGTCAAAGCGTTAGGCATTTTACTTAATAGTTATGGCAAAAACACACATTCATATGTAAGCAGTCTTCATCTGCATGTCCATCTTTTGTCTTGTATGACAGATGTATATGTCTCACTGTGCAGCTGAACCATAGGCCAACGTTACCTGACTATGAAGGGGTTGACATCTCACACATACACATGCACGTGCGCGCGCGCGCACACACACACACACACACACACACACACACACACACACACACACACACACACAGTGTTTGTTCCCCTGTTGCCATAGCATTATCAGTGGCTGTTTGGGGTGAGCTCCCGAATGGATAGGAATTCATTGCCTGGTAAAACTTCTCAAAAGGAGTTGTGTAAGTGCAATTGATGTATCCAACAGTGAACAGATCTACAGATCGAAACACTACATAATGAGGCCCCTGGAGTGTGCCTACTCTAATAAAACCAGGTGTATATCGCCTGCCTCCAGGTGGCCACCTAGTCATTACACTGCACCATTTTTCCGCTCTCCTTCACTAACACTCTGGTCCAGCCCTAATAGTTGTTTTCTGCACATGTATAATATTCATGCCTGTGTGTTTGTACACTAAAAGGTGTATCAGAAACTGTACTTCATATTTTCCTTGTGTCCTTGCCTTCTTTATGAGCCAGTGAACAGTTCCATTACCAACAGGGATTTCCAGCAATGACTTGTGGACACTTGTCACTTATGCTTCATATGTAGCCATTTAAAAAAATGGGGGATGGTTGTGCTTACTTGTGCTGGTTTTATTTTAACATACTTCACTATGATTTTGAAATCCTATATTGTAAACAAACTTGTTTTCATTCATTCGTTCAAAAACAATGCACCTTTCTATGTACAGTATGTAGCTGTTGTGTTATTTTTGTCTGTCAGGCCAAATAAGAGTTTTGTTTTTTCAACTAGTGAATATATGAGGATGTATGTGTATAAGTCGGGTTCCCAAATGGTACCTATCTGTTCTACTTGCAGAAAAAATACACACCCTCTGTCTTTCTCTTACCCACTTTTACCTTCCACCATCCTTCGGTCTTCAGTCTCCTAACTCCCTCCCCTATGAAGTCCTAATGACAGGCTGCATGAAAACAGGAAAACGGGTCTTGATCCCAGTGATGGCATGGAAATTAGCCTGAGCTGCAGGTCTTTGTCTAAACATGACCTCACCGAAACACTGGCTGACAAGTGACAGCAATCACAC
>NC_136612.1:22590016-22755016 GCF_933228915.1 Telmatherina bonti
GCATGCTCCAAGTGCTTGTTGCACAGGTGCGCATTGAGGAATAAGCAAGTGGGAGATTCATTTAGATAAGGCCATGCAAAGTGGCTTGCTTGTTAGTGTTTTTCTACTATGTGATTATCCAGAGCAACTGGATAATCAGCTGACTTTATTTAATCACCTACCAGCATGTGCAGATGTTTGCATTAACATACAATAGAAATGAACTAAATTCATGCAAATTATGCTGCTATCAGGTATGATTTATTAATTAGTGTAAGTGATTATGACAGTTATCAGGCTATGATTTAGTAGTGTGTTACTTATGCAGGATATGTTATATTCACAGCAGCATGTCAATCTTTGGGTTACTGGTATCGGCTCAATACTAAGCGTGTTATTGTATTTGTATTGGTGAGGTAACTTCAGAAAGGAGGGGTCATTTATTAAAACCTAATAAAATCTTACACATTTATGACAGCAATAATTACCATAGTCACAATAATGTTCACATAAACAGATTTGGTATCGGCAGATATTCACATTTCGGAAATTTCTATTGGATCGGAACTCCCAAAAAGTGGATCGGTGCATCCCTACTTTCAATTACACAAGATCTCGCATAGTGGTTTTCTCCGCAGGGTGGCCGGGCTCTCCCTTAGAGATAGGATGTGAAGCTCGGTCATCCAGGAGGGGATCAGAGTGGAGCTGCTGCTCCTCTGCATCGAGAGGAGCCAGTTGAGGTGGCTCAGGCATCTGGTCAGGATGCCTCCTGGACGTTTCCATGGTGAGGTGTTCCGGGCATGTCCCTGCAGAAGGAGACCCCGAGGAAGATCTAGGACACCCTGGAGGGATTATATCTCTCGGCTGGCCTGGTAACGCCTTGGGATCCCCCCCCACAGAGTTGGCAAATGTGGCTGGAGAGAGGGAAGTCTGGGCTTCCCTGCTTCAGATGCTGCCCCCGCGATCCTACCCTGGATAACCGGTGGAGAATGGATGGATGGATGGAATTTCAATTACTATGATTTAATGTGTTACAGAACATGTTTTAGTGATGGTTTTTTTGCACCTGTCTGGCAATGAAATTATATCAAAAGACATTTTCTTCTATTTTTTTCTTCTTTATTTTAAATCAAAATCTATCAATCAAAATCACAGTTATTTCAGAAACAGAAGACCTTTAATGTAATGTGACGGACTATTAAATGGTTAATGGACTGTAGTTATTTCCAGTCATGTTGACCACTCAAAGCGCTTTACACTACACATCACATTCACCCATTCACACACTTATACACACACTCATATCAGGGTTCACTGTCTTGCCCAAGGACACTGTGGCATGCAGTCAGGGGAAGTCTGAAATCAATCCCGGTTGGTAGATGACCGCTCTTCTTCCTGAGCTACAGTCGTCCCTATTAGCAGTCACATGACTAAGCCAGCCCTTTTTGCATATTGTACTTGCTGTACTTAAACGCATTTATAAGTGTGCTTGGAGAAACTTCTGCTTTTTGTTAATCATTGCACTTGTAAGGTTAAAATGAACCTGTGAGCATCAAGACTGCAATGAGTTTGATTAATCTGGGTCACTGAATTGTCTGGAGGATAAGGTATACACTTTTTTTTCTAGTATCTTTAACAATAGTGACCAAAATGCCAAAAAGAAAAGGCACAATTGTAACAATGCAATTTTTTTCCATGTTTATGCTGTAGGTCCAGTCATTGGGGAGTTTTTGAACCAACTGATGCCTCTTCTCCATAGTTGCCTCCAACCAAACAGAGACACAGAAATGAGGATGAGCATTTTCACAATGCTGGCCAAACTGCTACTAAATGCAAAAAACACATTGGACTCCCAAGGGTGAGAAAGACATATTACACACACAAAATTTTAAAAAGACTCATCACTGAAAAATCACTTAACTATGTTACCTTGAACTACAGCTTTATTCGTTATTAACACAGCTTACATTTTATGGTTTCATCCCCAACTGATAAGCACTTTTGCACTGCACCCACAATGGTATCTAATTTGTAGTGCAAACAAACCAAAACTAGAAAGAAAAAAAGCTTTTTATTCAGGCATTTTGTCATTGAGGATTGTTTGCTTATTTGGGGGAGAGGGGTCTCCATTACGTAGGGTTTGCTGTTACTGACAGTATACCGTAATTGCGAAGCCAAGGGTCACCCCGCAGATTGTAAGGAGTTAGTTTGAATTGAGGTGGTTTCTTTGGGAGTATCAGATAAGTTTACTCTTATTAATCATTTCTCAGCCTGACATAGGAAGATGACAACCTTCTCAACAGTGATTCTAGTGGTTATTGACTGATTACTGGGCTAGGATAGCAGGAATGTTGGACACACAGATAGTACCCTTTCTAACCCCCACCTGCCCTCCAGGGCCCCCCTTTTCTCAGTCCTCAGCTGTGCAGCCTTCAGTTTGGACTCTGAGTTCTAGTCTGAGAGAATGCTTTAAACCTGAGGCCCTTTCTGGGTCTATGCAATCACAGCAGCTGCCCCTGTCAATCAGAAAGACCAACCCCATCTGTGTTGTTGCCATGGAGATATCTATACAACCCTAATGCTTCGGCCAAAAGATTAGGATATTCTAGTAAATGTTTCCATTGGTTAATATGGGAACCAAAATGGTCATCTTTGTATGAGAACACAAGGAAAGTAGTAGTGAGCATTTGAGCAATAGTTCATAGCATCCAAGAGAAAATAATATCCTTGTCTGTGAATTCATAAACAACAGGAAGAGTTCTGAAGCCAAAATATCCTGCTACTTTTGCCAAAACTGGGGAAATTGGAAATTCTGCTTTCATCTGACTAACTTTTTTTTTTTTTATATTAAACAAAAGAAGTTTCTGTATCTTACCCGCTCCAAGCATGGCCACCTGCACTGCTAACTGGCTCTCTCATTCCTGAGACATATCTCTGGTAATCACAGAACCATGAAGAGACAGAAACCATGTTATACCTTCAAAAGATTTCAAACAAATGCTGAACTCACACTCTGTGGAGCTGTGTGGTCTGCCATAATATTTCAATTTATATTCAACCATCCATTCCTGATTTATGGCCTGATCTTTGTTCAGTAGATTGCAGGCCACACACACACCACATGTCATCAAGAAGACGATGATAGTCATAGAGAAAACATATTTTCTTTGTTGTGCATCCAAAATGACATAATGACACCTCTGCTGTGGAGCAAGCTGAAAGGGAAAGTTACATACAAGTTCCTTTCATTCATAAACCCTCATAATGTTTTTGGTTTGTTTTTTGTTTTTTGTTCTTTTATTCTTCATGTGGATTTTTTGTTACTATGATTAAAAAGCTGGGTTTGAAATTTAAGGAGAAGAAATGAAAGTTTATTCCTTTTTCCTGGATGTGGCTGGCCAAAAGCATCTGCTGCTTGCAACTGAGATAAGAGCATGCTTTCAAGGTTGTATAGACTGCAAAAGAGAAGTGCCTTTAATCTTCAAGTTTTAAGAGTTACCACAAGAAAGAAATGCTTCTGAGGTGCTTTTATTTAAAATGTGGATTTCTTTAACATGAAAGAAGTCAAATCTGAGCTGATCCAACTGTGTAATTATCTATAATGACTCTTATTTGGAACATATTCTTGAACATTTCTGAAACAATGAATATAATGGCACATTCTTCAATCATTTAATCAGAAAATAATTATTTGAACAGCTGAGAAATGAGTGAACAGTATTGATAAAATCCTTACCACAATAATTACATTCTGTTGCAACTTCAAATTATGTCAAGTTTTGACAAATGTTTGCAAATTATCCATAAAACTAAACTAACACTACTCAATCAAAATGAGCAGGCCACTTTATACCATTTTTAAATACTTAAAAAATTAAAATGTTTATAACTAATCATTTCTCAGATGACAGGCAGTATAATTTCTTTCTCATTGGGACTGACATGTAAGTTAAATGTGCATATTTAAGCAAAGTCGAGACCACCTGACTGAATATCAGTAATCAGAAAACTGGACAACAATATAGGAATTTCAGTGAAATACTGTATTTCACTGACCTTCCTATAAGAAGTTTCACATGCACCTAAAACAGTGTGAGCAACACTGCTTAATTTTTCATTCCTGTGGATGATAAACAACACAAATTATTTCTGATTTATTGCTGGACAACATAACATTTAGAATTTTGTTAAAGAAAATTAAAAGAAACAATTAGTGATGAGACTAAGATAGACTTTAAAATGTAAAGATGGACAAGACTACTGCAGTAAAGACAGTAGGGTGTGTGAATAAGCTACAATGTTGTTTGACAAGATAACTTCTATCTAGGTTGAAATTGAGTATAAAAAAAATTCCAAAGCACACTACCAGCATTGCACTTTTCAATGAAAAAAAAACTGAACTGAAAAAGTATGTCACCTGATTTGAATTCAACAGAACATCTTTAGGAAGTTTTTGGTGGACCAAAGTGCAACAAAAGCTGGGGAAAAAAGACAAAAAAAAACTAAAACAAAAAATCTGTGACATGTTCAGAGTATATAAACCTACTAGAGCTCATAGATCCAAAGACTCAGGTCAGCTTAGTCCAGACCAGAGTTCAGACTAAACATGGAGATGCAGCATTTATCTGATAGGCTGCAAACAACATAAACAAACTGTTAGTTTATCACTAAACATAAACACTTTTAAATCCAGGTAAAAAAAAAAAATCTATTCTCATCCTCCTGTGCATGAAATGTGCGCAGTAAAGTAGTGGTTAGCACTATGGCCTCATGGCAAGAAGGTCCCTGGTTCAAACCTCGGCCAGGGGAGGTTCAAATAGGACTTTTCTGGGTGGAGTTTGAATGTTCTCCCCGTGTGTGTGGGGGTTCTCTCTGGCTTCCTCCTATCATCCAAAGACAATTTGGTTTACTGTTTATTGTCCCTTGGAGTGAATGTGAGTGTGCATGGTGGTTTGTCTTTCTGTGCTTGCCCTGTGCTGGACTACAAACCTGTCCAGAGTGTACCCTGCATCTTGTCCAATTAAGGGTCGCAGGGAAGCTGGAGCCTATCCCAGTAATTATTGGGCGAGAGGCAGGGTGCTATTTAGTCTTCAGTCATTTTAATTTATGACTGATTGTGATTTATGCTATTTGTTTCGGTCTTTAATGCTTTCTTGCACATATATAATTCTTTTATTGTGTTAATGTAAAGCACTTGAATTGTAACATAGATTAAATGTGTTAAAATAAACCTGCCTTGCATTGCCTGAAAAATGTCAGACAATCTCTTCCAAAATTTATAAAACACTGATATAATCCAGTCATCGAAAACATAGATGCAGATCTTTAACTGTTTAGTTTACTCTGAGAAACTTTGTTGGCATTTCTAAAACACAAATGGCTCCAGTGGGCAGACTCAGGAGATGTGCTGTCAAAATAATCTCACACCTGTTTAGATTCAGTATTTGTAGGTCTATGTATTCACAGATATACAAATACAAGAAATCCCTCTCTTCTTCCCATTGGACACCATTCCTTCAACAGAGAAATGTCTTTCCATCCTGTGGCATCACTTGGGGAAAGCTGTCATCACCTGTCAAGCTGCAGTCACTGAGATAATACACCACCAATGTTCTGGCACCATCAGTGACACAAAGACTCCCCCTATAGGCCATGAAACTTTACAGCAAACTTTATCAAATACATCCATGAAAATTTTATTGTCACTCCAGCTGAGCAGCCACAGGCTGCAGGCAGTGAAGAGTTTGATGTCAGAAGGTTTAAGCCAGTGTGGGAAAGAGAAGGGAAAACACCCAGATGTTTTTGGCTCTGTTTTTCCTCACTTCCCCTACACTTTTTCCTTTCAAAAAAGACTGTGGGAAAATGATTTTATGTCGCTGTTAGGTTTCAGAAGCCTTTTTCACTGCAATGTTTACTTTTATAAAAAAGTTTAAGTTCACATTAATTGCTAAAAATATAGATTTATAATATATGTGTACCAGTCTACCTCATCGCACAGTAAAACGTTCTTACTCCATTTGATTTCCGTCTTTCCAGGCATTTCTCTGGAGAGTCAGAGAGGTTTCTCTGTGATATTCTGCTTCCTAACCTGGTGTGGCACGCAGGCCGCACAGCTGCCGCCGTCCGCACCTCAGCCCTCAGCTGTCTGTTGGCCCTGCTACATGGAGGGGCCGTCACATCTGGACAGGTACATACACACACCAATTACATTTACAAATCTTTCTTTCCACAGGCTTCCACGTAATCTTTTTTTTCACCTGTGCAAAAGAACTCTAAGGGTCTGGAAATAAACACCGGATGCAGGGCCTTTCCAGCAGAATGTCTCTTTGATTGTCAATCTGCAAAAACACTTTTTATTGACTCAGCTGCAAGAGGAAAGATGTGGTAGTGCATTCTTGTAACCCTTCAGGGGTTGACATTTACTTCAAATTCTCTGTTTTGTCCATTTCTCATCAAAATAGATGGTCCCACTTGGCCATTTAGGATAATATATTGTCCTTTTTTTTCTCTTGGCTGAAAGAGCTGGCCACAGCAGGTAGCAGGTGTACACGGGGGCAATTGGGTTCACATACCTTTGCCACAAAAGAACAATGCTGCCACTGTTCTGAATTTTTGTTAATTGTAGGAACTGTCACTGGAACACGCACCTGCCTGCCGGAGAATGTGCCGAGTTACAGTATGTGTGGTCACACAAGCACATGAACATCTGGCAACGTTTGCCCTCCTGTGTGCATGCTGATTAATTGAAAAAGGTTCATGTGACTTTTATAGTGAGACATTTTTCTCTAAAAGGTGTGCAGATATCTAGGAGACAGTGTAGCGAGGATGTGTGAAAGTGTGTATGGTTAGGCTTCCACTATCCCATGGCAAATGTCTTCATAAATATAACAAACCCAAACTGAGGTGACCAAATGACCTCAAATTACATGAAAAATTGTCTTGTGAATCAGGTTATTCTTAAGATAAAATAAACATGTCCTGATGGATGTAACCTCAGAAAGTTGTGGGTTTCCACAAGTGAATTCAACAGTCCTAGTAGAACATTGTTTCCAATCCACTCCCTGTGAAAACCATTTGCAACTCCAGTTACACTTGGCACCCTTTGATTGCCATTGATGTAATAGCAGTTCACACGTCTGCCAAGATCTCCTCTTCTTTTTGTCTCCATCCCTGCCTCTCTCTCTCTCTCTTTGCTGTGTTATACTGTTTTGCATGGTTTCAATAGCAAACAGACAGGGTGACAGAGGTTTTAGCCATCACCTCTTGGCTGCTCATCCTCACCTTGTTTGTCCATTACTTCTGTCTCTCATTTGTGGTGGGATGAAAACATCAGCCTCCTCCATACTTCTGAATTTGGACTCCATGTTTATGACTGTATGAGCTGATCCAAACCCAACTCAGGTGATATTTCACTTTTACTGTTAGAGCAAATAAAACTTTGCCTTCTTAAACCTAACATGGGACTGGAAGCAAGTGGTGATAACTAAGGTACTTAGAAGGAGTTATTCCAGTAAGGTGTGAGTTTATAATCTTTGCATGAAAAAAAACATAACTTTACTGCTTACTTGCTTCCCAAAAAAAGAGGAAAACCATTTTCTGTAAGCTAAAGACCTACTTTGTTTCTGAGTTTGGGTTATTTTTTATATCTGACCTTTATCTGCATGTAGCTGCTGTGTCTGGAGGAGAAGCTGTGTCCCCAAGTGTTATCAGCTCTGGAGGAGGACTCTCAGATGAGCAGATTGTTTGCTTGTCGCTCTCTTTCTGCCATTCTTAGAATAATCGGAACCGGTTTACACCGGGAGGCCCTCAACAAGATTTACCCCGGTGGGTGACAAAAGTGTAACTACATATACAACTCATGTGCATATGTTGCTCACAGAAACCCAATCCACAGTGAAAGCCACCAACCCACTAATCAGCACTATTTTTGTTTTTATCCAAAGAGTTGTTGAAGCGTTTGGATGACAGCAGCAAGGAAATCCGGGATATTGCTCTGCAGACCCTTGGGCTCTGGCTTTCTAGTCTGACCAAAGACTACAATCCTGAGCTCTGTGCCCCTCATCTGCAGCTCCTCTTTCAGCAGCTCCTCCTGCACCTGGATGACCCTGACAGCTCAGTGCAGGACCAAGTGCTCGGTGAGACTGGATGGGGTGTTTGTAGAGATTCAAAGTTGAAGGTAGAGTGTTGACAGATCATAATGACTGCTGGAGGATCTGGATTTGGCATTATTGAAGATGGATGTGAAAATGTGTTTGAAAAAGGGTCCAAACTTGACTTATTTTAGGATTCGCTCAATGTGGACTATACAACATTTGTTTTGATTTGTCTTGTGTGTAAAGGAGGGTTTTTGATACCCTTTGAGCTGATGATCATGACATATGAATGTCATGGTG
Source organism: Telmatherina bonti (assembly GCF_933228915.1). NCBI lineage: Eukaryota > Metazoa > Chordata > Actinopteri > Atheriniformes > Telmatherinidae > Telmatherina > Telmatherina bonti. The sequence continues at coordinate 22,598,389 of NC_136612.1, forward strand.
ACTTTTAGGCAGAATTTTGGTGTTATACTCTGAAGATAAGTCTCTGTGTATCCCATACCCACACAGGGATGAGAGGTATTTGGGGTGTTCTCTGTCAAACATTACATTATTATGCTGGCAGTCTGCCCAAAGAATTTCTTCTGTCTTATTTCAAAAGCTATGTCTCCTTATTTCCACTCACTTTATCATTAAGAGTAGTGTGAACAATTTCTTTGCCAAAATACTCATGGACTGAGCTGGTGGTGGGATTCAGGGGTGAAATACAAAATCCAGATTTGGATAAGGACCCACCTGAGCGAATCATTGTAAAAGTTTATATGTTAGCCCTAATAGCTGCATAGTTCTTTCCTGCCTTTGTCTACAAACTCTTAGGTTAGGTAGATTGATCTGTGTGTGGCCATTCTGTAACCGTCCTATCTAATGACTACCACATGAGGACCCTCTCTCCCCGTTGCTACCTTTCCACATCTGTCCCCAGGCTCCATCCCACTTAATCCCTCTGCCTTTTATCTGTCAGTCTCTTCCTCCTTCCTTGCCCTCTGTTTTCTGCAGTGGCCCATAGCTCCACGGTTTTCTTTTATTGCCATATTGGAAATTCTGAGTAGGTTTTTCTGTAGTGTGTAACTAAGGCTCTGCTCCTCTGGACTTTGGCTTTGTCCTACCCATCATGGATGTTAGCTGTCATTACTTCTGACAGGACACAGATGAGCACTGATAGTGAAGCCAAAGTTGGGAGGCTACTACAGAACTCTCATACTTTATCCACAGAAATGCAACGAGAATGAAAATGCATTGGACAGCAGAGAATGCATGATCATGCTCACCAGATTCAGCAGTATCTTATATAGTCATAAAGTCTGGTACAACACAATATTTGTCTTACAAATCTATCATGAACTTTTACTGATGTGTTTGTTCTCATGAATGCAGACTGCAATATAAGAAAGCTAACTTTACCAAATATCTGGATGTCATGGAGTTGAGCTTAGTGTCTTCTCCATGTGCAACTTTTTAAAGATTTCCCGTGAGACTATTTAATTCTTTTTCTTTCATTTGTTAAATATAAAACATTTAAAAAATTATCATAAGAATTGCTAGATTTTCCTCTACACATTTCACCTATCATGTAAAAGTCTTCCTCAATTGTTGCTCATCGGCAGGAAGTCAGTCAAAAGCAAATCCCACACACAGACAGCTCACATGTGATCGTGAGAGACAATACAAGGTGGTGATGATTCTCAGCTGAGGAACTTGAGTCTGGTGATTATTCTTTAGTCCAAAGAAACCCCGTAAAAAGTCTAAATGAAACATGTTATTTTGGTCATTAGTAGATGTGTAGGCAAATACTGAAGCTTTTTTTTTTTTTACAACACTGATGTCTGGAAATGACTTAAAATACAGATCTGAGCCATATCATTGCACTTGACTACTTGTCCCGTCATTCTCCATGACCATGAAACTGACATTATTTTGAGTTTATCCCTCATAGGCCGTCCTGCTGCAGTTTATACACACTGATCATCAATCCACAAAATTGAAAATAACTTCCTATAACAATAACAGATACGTCAATCTTATTTAAATAAGATTTGATAGCAGCTATCAGGGAAAAAAATCCTCCTCACACAGTACTGTAGTGGTTTGCAGTGTTGCCTAATGGCAAGGCTGTTGTGAGTTCAAACTCTTTTTGTGGAGTTTGTGCCTGTCTATACTGTTACTTCCAGCCATATTCCAGAGAAATGCATGTTGGGTTAATAGATGATTCTACACCAGACTGGTTGTATTAAAGAGTGTTATCAGGCATGGTTGCTTGTGTCTGTGCCTTCTGCGGATCTGTCTGAGGTTAACATCTCCTTAGACACATTTCAGTTGGGAAGGATTAACCCTGCAAAGGCTAAAGTAAGCTCATATGATGGATTACGTCTATTTTTGTGTGCAAAATGATGCTGGTTATGTATAAAAGCTTATAATGACAGCAGAAATTGTAGGACTTTAGGCTTCTAGTCTCAAAAGTAAGAAGAAGTAAAACCCACATATAGCATGAATATTGGTTCTGGTCAGGTTTCTTCCAGAAAGACTCGGCTTCTCTCAGAATTCTTTCTTTGTGTATCTAGTTAATTAACCGTGTTAAATTATTTGATATATATCTATACTGATGCTGATATGGCAAGGTTATTGATTTAACTTAAGCTGGTTAATGGCTGCACATCTGTACTGTATGTGTCAGCATATGTACTTCATTCATATGATCATGAACAAGTGTGTGTAGTCTGATCCTCTTAAAGTACGGCACATTCACAGACAGTTCGGAGTCTCTTTGTGAAATGAGATGACCTCACATCTTGCTGAGCGATCCTCAGTATCTGACAGTGTTCAAATGTGGAAGTGTTCCTCCCTGTCATGCATTACTGTTTGAAGCTTTCTTTGTTCTCTCCCCACTCTGTTTCTCTTTCTCCCCATCTCCCCCTACTTATTCCTTTAATAGCTTATCCCATTCTTATGCTTCTTGTATTTCAAACGTGTGTTTGTGAAGGGGCTTGATGTGTGCAGCATGTCCTGACAGAATGATGGACAACTCTGCCATCCCCTCCCTCTCATGCCTCCTGTCTCACTTGTGTGAAGCAAGTTGGCACGGGCGCACCTCACTTCTTACAAGCCATCATTGTTCTGTTTTAATTCAAAGTCTTATCCTGTACATCCAACTCAGCTCAGCAGAGTTTACACAAAAGATGAAAATCCCCTCAATCTGCCTGAAGAACAAAGGCACGTATCATGTTCTGTGTTTACACAGGCAAACTCATCCAGAGTGATAGCATGTCACCACTGGAGCAGCACTTTTGGGCTTTTGTTCTTAAGCTTTTCACAGCAGTATATGGAATTCAATACACCGATAAGACTGCAAAACTGTATATGATTAAGGAACAATGGGAAACAAAGATTTGACCATGAAATAGTTGATTCCTAATGAAAGAGAAGGAGACACTGAATGTGTAGCAAAGGGATTTTATGATAGTTCATTGCTGACATCTGCTGGCATAGTGAGGGTTTTTTTTATAATGTATTCATTTTGTCCTTTGTCAAGATAAGAGGCAGTTTGGACTTGTGAGTCTAATAATACTTGGGCTTGAAGTTATAATAATAATAATAATAATAATATATAACAATAGGGCCCTGCCATACTTCGTATGGCTCTGACCCTAAAAATACATTTTCTGTGATCTTATTGGAAAATGTCATATGGTTAAAGAAAGACAAGAAATTTGAAAGAAAATGATATTGTAATATATAATATTGATATGACAATTAAGCCAAACTGACCCAAATTGGTAAATGGAATTGTACTTATATAGCCCTTTTCCAGTCATGCTGACCACTCAAAGGGCTTTGTGCTACAGGTCACAGTCACCCATTCACACACACACACACACACACACACACACACACACACACACACACACACACACACACACTCATATTCCATTAGGCACATCAGGAGGCAATGCAGAGTTCAACATTCTTGCCCAAGGGCATGTAGTCATGTAAAGCCTGACTACGTGCTTCATTTTAAGATGACTCCTCTTCCTCCTGAGCTATAGCCACCAACCTGTGATGTTTGTCTGCAGCTCTAAAATTACAAATTGTCTACAAGTATTCTGCTAAGTTTGCTTTCGATGCTTCAGTTTTAGTGTAAAATTAAAAAATGATCGGTCTCACGCTCTTTTCCTCATACTGTATATGTCTGCTCAAAGCACAGTTCGAACAACTCAATAAATGTAATGGAGCTTCACTGTGAAATTGCAGCCATACTAGCAGTGTGGATCCCCTTTCTTTCATAAAGAATGATCAAATAGCTCCTACTTTAAGGAGAAGCCTCCTTCCTTATAATTTAAAGTATATAATGAGCTCTTATGTTGGCTGCTCCTTATACACAAGTAATTTACTCAGTTTGAGTAAGGTCGAATAAATATATCTGAAGAGTGAACTCTCATGAGAAGATGTCATTAAAGAAAGCTGTATTTGCTCAGAGATAATACAGGTATGATTTGTTTTAGGCTGCTCTCTGAGGATTTAGTCTTTATTTGAAGTTAGTGCTAACTCCTGTCTATCTGTTTTGTGTGTTTGGGTGCCTGTTTCTATCCAGAAATCCTGAAGAGAGGCAGCTCAGTCCACCCAGCGCTTCTAAAGAGGGAAGCTGAGGCTGTAATGGACAAACACCGGAGTCCTCTTCACTGCGAACAGCTGCTCCAGCACATCAGTTCACTGTCCACAGAGCACACAGCAAATAGTCTGAAGTGACATCAGAGACATTACACACACACAAAAATTAGTGCCTTGACAGAGAAGAGTTAGTCTTTACTTGTTAAAAAAAAGAATTTATAGTAAACATTTTACATGTTAATGATGTCCCTAAATGAAGGATGTTCAAGGGAGGTCTTTGAAATTTTGTTGTGTTGTTGTACTCCTTCAGGGCTGATGTTCGGTTTTAACTGTGGTTTTTGTATTTAGCGCTGTGGTAATTCAGCTGCACCCTTACAGCATCTTTGTGCACTCACTGTAAGCATCCTATATACTTCAGAGAAATTTGTCATTTGATTTTGTGTTGAGAATAAAAGCTAAGTTTTACTCTTTCTGTCAAAAGTCATTTTATTACATTTGCAAATACAAATAAGATCTAAATAAAGATTTTATCTGTTTTAATACTTAAATATGTTTCAAGACCGAATCATCAAGATCTGTAAAAACATTCAAACCTGGTCTTTTCAACACTTTTGAGACGGTGTTGCATTAAAAATGTTAAATTGGCTGAGCAACTCTTTTTATTTTGAATTTTCCCCCCAGCGGATGTGACTTTGTCTATTTCTGGTTTGACGTTAAAAGTCGCACTGAGTAGGGGGGTCTTTTCACCCTCACACATTTCCCACACAAACCCGAAGTAAATTATCTCTTAATCGATCCACCAACATGAAGTCAGGTGATAGCAAAGCCTCGCGCATCTTCATCCTCGTCCTGTTTTAACGATCGACTCCTTCATCCTTCCCAGCCGGTTGTGACAGCAGCATCCCTCCTCTCGCCATGCCGCAGCTTGGAGACGAACTGCTGTATTTCTCCGTGGTGTTCCTGGTGGTCTTACTCGTTACAAGGAGCGCAGTTGGAGCCTCCCTCCTCACTGCGCTCCTCTATGTCTTCATGGTGATGTTCCGGTTCCCCCCTGTGCCGGCGGACTTGGCTGGTCGGGTGCTGCGGCCCGGAGCTCCGTCAGGCGGCGTTCCGGTGGTGGCGCACCGCGGAGGAGGCCACGATGCTCCGGAGAACACCTTGGCAGCCATCCGAGAGGTCAGAACAGAGACAGACCCCCTGCATGCGTGTGTGTGTGTGTGTGTGTGTGTGTGTGTGTGTGTGTGTGTAGGTAGGTCTGTAGATTTATGGATCTCTACATTCTGGGATTGTGACACATGGTGGTGCTGTGTTGTCAATATAATAATAAATAAATTATATATAATAATAATTATAATAATAATAATAAATACAGGCTACTTGGTATTTAACCTACTTATAGATTTACTAGAGAGGTGTGTCAGTGCAACAGTTTGGGACTAAAGAGCCTTCCTCGTCCCTCATAACTAGTCTGGGGACTTGAACCTGGTTCCTCCCGAAACATCTTGAATGTGTATTACAAGACCACATCTGTCACTCAAGTGTGTTTGCACCCGATGTTTGTTCCAGGCCAGCAGAAATGGGGCAACTGGAGTGGAACTAGACCTGAGTTTCACCGCTGATGGAGTGCCGGTACTGATGCATGATGAGACTGTGGATCGCACCACCAACGGCTCTGGATTAATCAGCAAACTTCCTTATGTCCACATTCGGAGACTAGATGCTGCTGCTCACCATAGGCTGAAGTACGCTTTGTGTTAAACAGTATTTATTGTTTGATGATTTCAGTACAAGGAAGAATATGGTGTTGATGTTATGAAAAAGGTGCTTTGACTTTAAATCTAAAACATCCGTCTCACCAATAATAAGTTTGGGATCTAGAAATGTTATTTTCATTATCTTATCACATTTTGTTGTGAATATGATTGTTCAGAGCAAACTTATTTCAGAAAAGTGGTTTAAGGGGCATTTATTGGTCATAAAGAAGAAAATAGAAAAAGAGCTTGTGTAGCTTTTTTTTTTTTTTTTTTTTTTTTTAAATAAAACATTCATGTGTTTGTTTATCTGCAGAAACAAGTTCAGCGTAGAGAAGGTTCCAACTCTGCAGGAAGCAGTGGAGGAATGCATGCGACACCAGCTGACCATTTTCTTTGATGTTAAAGGTCAACCTGATAAGGTACTAATATACGATACTGTTAGGCCTTTTGACCAAGTATGAAAAAATTGTGTTTTTAGCTACAACATCTATCGTATCATTGTAAGCAGGCAACAAACAAATTCATCTGATAATGAACTCACCTTCTTTTGGTGAACTAAGAACTCCAGGGAAATCAGAATGAACTGGTTAAGTTTATGTCTCACAGCTACAGATTTTTGGTTGAAGCATTTTTCTGATTTCTAGGCTGCATCAGTTCTTCAAGAGATGTATAAGAAGTTTCCAGTACTTTACAACTCCAGCATTGTGTCCTCCTTTGAACCCAAAGTCATATACAAGGTAATAACAAGTTTAAATGGCAAAAATACTATGTTGGATTAATATGAATAATTTTCTTAATTTATTTAAAATAATTTATGTGTCATCATGTTTCTTTTCAATTGTATCTTAAATCATTTATTTATCATCTGTAATGTCATGCCAGTTGTGTTGTATTGATTTTCACAGCTATTCTGATGATACACAGCTTTACATCGTCATGTCTCCTGATGACCTGGAGCCAGTTAACACCCTTTTAAACTCTATTTTAGATACAAAGTCATGGATGGCAGAGAACTTCTTACAGCTCAACCAGGACAAGACTGAAGTTTTAATCATCAGTCCTGAAGACAAGAGAGAGATCATTTCATGCAAACTGCAGAGTTTTAAATCCTCTCAGTGTGTACAAAATCTGGGTGTTATTTTTGACTCTGAGCTGAATTTTATTCCACATATCAGAAATGTCACAAAGAGAGGATTTTATCATCTTAAAAACATCGCCAGAGTCCGCCCATTTCTCTCTCTTGCCAGCACGTTCTAATGTATGCTTTTATTTCTAGTAAACTAGACTACTGTAATGCCCTGCTCTCTGGTCTTCCCAAAAAGAGTATTTCTAGTTTACAACTACTGCAGAACTCGGCGGCATGAGTTCTGACAAGGACCAGGGGGCGGGAACACATTACACCTGTCTTAAAGTCGCTGCATTGGCTCCCCGTGCATTTCAGGATTGATTTTAAGGTTCTTTTAGTGGTTTATAAATGTCTTAATGGTCTTGGGCCTTCTTATTTATCTGACCTGTTTTTAAGGTATGAGCCCTCGTGGACCCTGAGGTCCTCAAGTACCGGCCTTTTAGTTCCTCCTAAAGTTCGTACTAAAACATATGGCAAGGCCACATTTCAGTATTACGGGCCTCGTCTATGGAACAGCCTGCCTGAGGGCCTCAGGGCTGCAGAGACTGTTGATGTTTTTAAAAAAAACGCTCAAGACCTACCTTTTTAGTTTAGCTTTTAACTAAGTTTTAACATTCTTATATTAACCGATATTTATTCTTCTTTTTAGTTAATTTGATTTATTTATATATTTTAAATATTTATTTACATGTTTTTAGTTAATTTGATTTATTCATTTTCTATATTTATTTACATATTAGTATACATTTTATTATTTTATTATTTTTTAAAGGGATTTTACTTTTGTTTAGTTATCTCTCTCCTCATTGGGGTCCTCTTCACCGAGGGCTGCCCCTGCTCTGACTGCCTGGGTGTTGCTATGGGGGCTGTCCCTGTCTGGTGGGTCGGGATCCAGCGCTGCAGCCTTACTGTTGTGGCGTGGGTCCTGTCTGTCCAGACCCGGGCGGCCCCCACGGTGATGGCCTGGGTGGTCTTGGTTGGGGGTAGCCCTTTGTGTAGAGGCTCCCTGAGAATATCGTTTCCTTCTCTGGTGCACATCTGGTACAAATGCACCTGGCCATACCTCGTCTTTTAACTGTTACAGGGCAAATAGGGCACGGGTGAGGGTGGTTGTGGGTGGGTGAAAGGGGACTATGGGTGTATCTGTGTGTGTGTTTTATCTATTTTGATGTAAATTGTTTTATAATGTAAATCACTTTGTATTGTTTTTAAGCAGGAAAAGTGCTATACAAATAAAGTTTGATTTGATTTGTATTATTCAGAAAATTGCAAATATTTTAAAAGTTTTTAAGGTGGGTTTTTTTGTTCTTGTTTGGCACAGATGCTTTCTAAACTAAATTTACAGAATTGCTTGACTCTGACTGGCAGAGCCTTTTTCTTATCTCTAATTCAACAGTCAGCTGAGCTCTGACTTCCTCTGGTCCACAGATGCGTCAGGTCGACCCATCTGTGGTCACTGCTCTCGCCCACCGGCCCTGGAGACTGAGTCGCTTTGGTGACGGGACTCCTCGTTCCGTGTCATTGTGGGGTCACTTGTGGGCTGGTGTTCTTGATGTCTTGCTGGACTGGGCCCACCACAACATACTGTGGAGACTTTGTGGAATTTCTGCCATCCTTGTGCAAAAAGACTTCATATCACAGTAGGTGACTGATAAACTGGCCTCTACTGGTTCTCAGCTGCTTCCTTCAGTGTAAGAAGGAAAGGTCACACCTATTAGACTGTAATCTCTCATTTCTTTTCTCCTCTTTTCAGGGACTATGTCCAGTATTGGGCAGAGCGAGGAGTGGAGGTGGTTGGCTGGACTGTTAATACTGCTGTGGAGAAGGACTATTACCAAAACTTCCTGAAGATTAGCTACATTACTGACAGTCTCCTGGAAGACTGTGATCCCCATTTCTAAATTATTACACACACCTGCACACACAGGGATGATCTCAAATATAAATGTTTATAGTTTTTTAATGAACCAATTAGAAACAAGGAGCTCAGAAGAAACAATAAGCTCTCTGCATTTATGTTTTTGCCCTTTTGACCAACATGTAACATGTTTGATGTGAGCAACATGTTCCAAAAGAGTTGGGTAAATGGTACTACAGTGTACTGCAGCACCTCATCTTTTATCAACACTCTGTGAGACCAGTATTGGTCATTTAAAAAAGAAAAAAAAAGGTAAGATATTTTGGGCTTTTATATATATATATATATATATATATATATATATATATATATATATATATATATATATATATATATATATATATATATGGTCACATTCTTGCCCAATGTGAGAATTTAGTGGTTCAATTTTCTGGCGTCCCTTTTGCTAAATATTCCGTTTTATATTCACCAAATGTTTTCAACCTATAGGAAAGGTTTGTACTGGTCTGCAGGCAGGCCAGTTTAGCACCTAGAATCTTGTACATTGAGATGTGTTTTTAGTTTAGATTAAAAATGTTTTAGAGTTGTCATGATGAAATAAGCAAACCATACATTTGACAGACTTAGTTTGGATACAAGCACGTGCTGATCCAGGACCTGTTCAGTCAGTACTAATGGCTCCTTCACAGATGTGACACAAGTGCACTATATTAGACTTATGGATGCAGCAACAGACAGTTTATATGTAATGTATAGATGATGAGATCAACTCATTCTTTTCCATTCTTAAAAATGAATTGTTCCTCTATTTGCAACCAGATGCAGTTACGACCTACTCTCTTCTGAAAGCTCAGCCCCCAACAGATACTGTTTGTTGGTCCAGACCTGCTTCCAGATGAACAAATTAATTGTGAGATTCAAAGGGATGATTTAATTCATGCAAAATTTAAATTTTTGGTTGACGTTTGTCTTTTTTTAACATCTTACTGAGATTCAACATGCTTTTCTACAAGCAACTTCATTTCCCAGTATAAACATTTGATAGTTGTCTTTATAGTATTTTCAAGTGGATTTAGAGAGTGATTATTTGCTCATAATAGCTTTCTGTTATGTATTTATAAGTTACCTTTATTTCTGTTTAAAAATAATAGTTTTGTCAAAACTGTGAGTCATTTGATGGGATGATCTGCTTTAATGAGAACATACATGGAGCACGGTTTAGGATAAACTACCTAAGATCTTTTTACAATGTTGGTCTTCCACCAGATTTCTAGTAAAGCCCTCCAGTATGTATAACTACATATCATCATATTTAAGGAAGAAAAAAAAAGAAGTCAAAATTAACCAAGTGCTGAAACAATAGGGTTTATAGCCACCATGTCTCGCCTTAACAATGTTTTGTTTTGTTTTTTTGTCTTGACATGATAATAATTGATTAGTTAATAAAACATTTCTTCCATAGTTAAGTACAATTTTCACTGAAGACTTTATCAAGGTTAAAACTTTTGAACTGCATAACATAAATAATGCAATTTTTTTTTCAAAAATAGTAATCATCAACATATACTTTCATTTCATAAGCCAAGATTATATTTAAATAAGATATTATATAAGAAAAAGATTTTTAGACATGTTCCAGTAGATCAGCTTCTCTGGAGTGAGACTAGTGTGAGAAATGTAAAACCTGCCTGTTTTCTAAAATGACAATACAGTTCTAAAACCACCTATGCTTTTTTCTTTCTCTAAATGACTCAGAAGAAAACTGTATCACTGGTAAAAAGCCTGCTGGCGTTGTAAAATAAAAGGAGTTGAGTGTTATCTGACTTCTGTGCACCTGGGCATCAAACCTCCACTTTTTAGACCCTTTTGTGTTCCTGATACCATCGGGGTCCTGTGTCATGTCTCTTTAAAGCGCTGCAGGAGGCGTGGAGGGACGTTGACGGCGTGCGTCCAGAGTCTCATGAATGACTGCTACTGTTTCAGCTTATGTGACATTGTGAACCAAAGTGACTTAGAGATACATGTCTGCGCAGAGAGGACGAGGGGACAGTAGGTGAAGGAGGAAAGAAAGGAAGGAAGGAAGCACGTTGGCTGAGATGTGCGGCTGTTTTTTGTTTTTGCAGGGCAGCGCTTTACTTCCATAAGGTTGCAAAACGCTTTGCTTGCTCTCATGTCAGTCTGTGTCGGCAACCTGCGAGGGAAGTTTAGCCTGGTCTGCTCCATGCACTGACACAATTTCCAGGCACAGACAGATTTTGAAGGAATGCGTTTACTTTAAGGCCTATTGGAGAGTTCTCTGACTTGCCGAACTTGAGGGTGGACAGGTGAATTTACCTGCGCATCATGTACACAATCACTAGAGGTCCTAGCAAGCTGGTCACACAACGCAGAACAGGTGAGTCTGTAGCAAATATAAGTCATCCTTAAACACACTTTCAGATATCCATTCATGCTACTGGACATGTTGACTTGATTTGCAGGACCTACGCAACAGCTGGACAGCAAGATAAATGATTTTAAGCACAAACAGACGTCCTGGAACACGCCTGAGTAAGTCTGCACCTTCACAAAAGACGCATGAATAAATAGTCTCCATGCTTTCATTGGTTTGCGGTTATAGTTGCTTTTTACGTGCATTTAAAGTTCAGTCTTAGAGATATTTGACAGATATTTCTACTACTTTTAAAAAAAATTGTATTAGTTCATCTCCAATCAGCAATGGACATCATCTGTTTGATACTTCAGCTTTTCTTCATCAGTGCACACCTCAGGGATTCAAAACACATCTTTACACTCCGCTTCCTCATGTGTCTGGCTGTTTTCATGACTTTGAAGCAGCCAAGCTGGCTGGTTAATGTGTTTTGTGTGTGACCTTGGCAGCACATGGTCCTTCATTCAGCTGTTGTAATCTCTGACTCCCGCTCAGCCAGCCTTGCTTGAACTTGGGATCAAAGGGCAGCATGTTTTAGAAAAATCCTGCTCCAAAGTGTGTGTTTTTTCTTCTTCTTTTTTCCCCCCCAGAAATCACTATAATATTGTTTTGTTTCTCTTTACACCCGCCAGCCTTCCAGCACCCAAGATAGTTTTCAACCGTGTGAACGGCAAGAAGTACCATCAGCCTGCTGTGGATCCCTCTGCGGACAGTCGGCATGAAGAGAGTTTCTCCCCTGCACATGAGGAAAATGTGAGGTTTGTCTCCGAGGGTAAGTACTTTCTATACTGCCTCACTGCATCCAAACACCATCTCTGGTGGTTTGTGAATGACATTGTTTTACTATCAGGGTGTTTAAGAACTGTAAACTGGCCTCTCCTCCCAAGCCTCACCCACACAGCTGCTCTGACACTGATAGCCATGATAGGCACCGTGCAGAGAAATACTCACATATCATACCTCTCATGACCCTTGTTGGCTCATATGATAAGGAAAATGCTGCTTTTGGGTTCCTACAGCATGAGAAGTTTTGTTGTGTCAACACACTGACCCAGTTTTGAAGTGTGGGCTTCTTTTTAGGATTCAGGGAATCTTTCTGTCTCCAGGAGACCTCGTTTGCCTCGGCTGTTGTGTCCTGTGTTGGCATTGAATCTCAGCCACAGCAGCTCATAAACAACTTCAGCAACCTTGTGGCTTAGCGGACAAGGACTCAAAGTTTGCCCAACCCCCTTTCTGACAAGATTTGTGTTCCTCTTCACTAATAACTCAAAACATGGTAAAAACAAACATACCCATTGCAGCTTTCTGAAAGTGGACAGCTGCCAGCAGTTGCGAGATTAAATCAGTTATATGGCATGTGACGGTTCTGCATGTTTTGAAATACAAACATTTGTCAGGAGTGGTAGGCCTTTGAAGCAGTTGCCCTTGTGGACTCTGCACGTTTGACATTGTGGGTGTGACAGAGATGCATAGTTGGGTTTTTTTCCCCCTCTTTTTTTTTTTCCCTCAACAAACTTGCACAGATAAAGATATTTAGTGTCGACACTAACTGGTTTGTGTTTTCAGCCTGGCAGGAGATTGGCCAGGAACTAGAGGTGTCACAGAAAGCAGTTTACTACAAAGAGACAACTCCTGGGCCACACATGGACAGTGAGTACAGCTCCTCTTCTTCCTGGTCTGATATTTTAGGTATTTTAGCAGCATATGTTTTGCTACTCTTAAATGCTCTGTTTTCAGGGGTGCATAAGAAAAAAAATAGAAGTTCCCAATCACCTATAAGTTAAAATTGTACAGATCTTGTACACTGTTTCAAAGTTTTGTGATATGTTGGCATGTAAATCTACAATAAAGGCTGTAGGATGAAAAGCAGGTTGTACTGTTCTCTGACAGTCAGCAAATCAGAGATTTACAGAACTGCGTCTTATCCGTTAACCAGGAAGGATCAAAAGCCAATTATTTAAATGAGAACAGAGTTGAAAGATCTGCTCATTTAGATATTTATTTTTCTTAAATATTATAGACATGAAGCCAAATCTGTAGGAATGTTCAGATACCTTTATGAAGTACTAAGGAAACATTTGTATTTGTTTTTTTTTAATACTTCAGTTTTATAGAACCATATGATAATTTATCCCAGAGTGCTTATCAGAGAAAATGAACAAGTGTGTATCAAAACAAATACAGTCCAGTTCAGTATAGTGATGATGCTGATAAAAGCTTTGTAAAATGTTGTCTACCAGAAGAAGCCAGTGGCTCACTTCAGATGTTCACTTTGATTCAAACATCCTACAGTGCAGGGAACGTAAAGGCTGGTGTCCTGCAGATTTATAAAGTTTCCCTGCTGCAACACATCTGAATTAAACCCAGACTTGTGTAGAGCTTGACATATGTCTGCTAATTACTTATTTATTAAGGTGTGTATGTTGCAACAGGGAAACTTAGAAAACATGCATGCATGTCTAGGAGGGCACTCGAGAAAGAAACTCAGTTTAACTGGGGTGAGAAGACTAAAGTAATATTAATAATTTTAACAAATGCATAATGAAATTACACTTTCATGTTTTACAATTTGGTTCTAACTAACCTTTTGAAAAAATTAAAACAAATAATAAATAAGCTTTATTTGAAGTTTTGTTGCTATAGTTACAGTTTGACCACTCGAAGACAGTGTGGTCTTAAAGTGGAACTATTATGTGCATTTCAGGCTAATTTATTTTTATTTCTGAGACCAGAAGCGCTGGGATTGATCGAGTTATTGTCACAGATCGCTTTATTTACTTCACCAAACCTTATCCCCCGGGACGTCACAAGGATTTCGAAGTAGAAGAAACCCTCTAAAATGACGTGTTTTTTGTCGCCATGGAAACTCAAACTCAAACTCAAACATGCGTTTTTTAGGTGATAAAAAACGGTGCCGTTCACATGTCTGATGAGGATTCAACACTGTAACACTGTAGAAAGCTTAGAAAACTCGAAATACCAAAATAGCACCCCTTTAAAGACAATTGGTGACCTTGATTTTGGAATTCAGGACAGGAAATGCTTTGTGTTGCTGAAATTTGACTTTACAAATTGTAAGTTGGAGTATCTGTCTGTGACCACCAAAGGGCGGTGGTTGTAAGGAATTTACAAATGCTCAGCAGACATGAAAATCCATTCATTTCCTAAACAGTCGGTGAGAGGTGGAGCTACACGTCATCATGTAGACATGGAGCGACAGGAAAACTTTTTGTTTAAATTTTTTTTAGTACTTTACCTATGCGTATAAAAAGACAGGGTAGTCTAAAAGTGGTTGTTGACACTATAGTTTTAATTTCTTAACCATCCAGTTTTATCAAACAAACTTCTAGCAAAGTTGCCTTGTCGTTAGCAGGTACAATTATTTAAACAGATGGGGGGGGGGGGGGGGAATCACAAATACTGTGACTTATGCCTACGTGATGGCTTTCATTTTTTTTTTTACAGAGCATCACTGTTAAATTTAAGTGTTGCGAAAAAAGCGTTATGTAAAAACCCTCTGTAGTTTCTCGGTATGACCGCCAGAGGGCAGTGTTGGCTTACAATCGATACTAATTACTTTGAAAGTAAGAACAGGAAGTAGTTCATGTTGCTGCCATTTAGCTTGACAATTTAAATGTTGTAGTTCATCCTTGTCGCCACCAGAGGGCAGTAATTTTTGACTGATTCAACAATGTAATAATGGACTTTAAATCGGTAGTGGACATAACACTGTGGTAGTGGACCGTAAAATGTTTTTTGAGCAGTAAACAGTATAATATTACTCGTGAAAACACACACAAAAAAACACCCTATACTGTTGTTTAAGTTTGTAGGTTTTTATTTCTTCAAAAACCTGAATTTTAGGGGTCAAAAAGCAGGCCGACAGCAGCTGCCAGGATAAGTAAGCTAATGTGTGGTTTAAGATCAGTAGCTACAATCAGTGCACCACCAGGAAAGAAAACAAAAACACGAAAACTTAAGATTTTAAATTAAAACTTCACAATTCAGTCTAATTAATTTGTCATTTCTCTGCAACACCGCTAGAGGACGGCAAGCGTGTTTAAGGTATCAATATAAACCTTTTAAGACCAGGAAGTGGTTTATGGTGCTCTGATTTAACTTGAGAGATTAAGTGGAACCACCTCGCGTTGTGGCGGGTTCTTCAGTAATTACATGGTGAAAAAAAGATCATATTACATAAATCTACTTTTATTTACAGTAATTTAATTTATACGGCTGCAGGTTCGCTTTCAAAGAGGCTAATATTGGTTGATTCCATCATTTGATTATTTCTCGTTATAGTCTTCATACGATTTCAAGTGCAGGAAAATTGCTAGTGTCCTAATGGCTACTATGGTGTTAGCTGGTAAAATAGCCTCACCAGCAGAAAGCTGTAAACCAAACAACATGATGGGGCTTATTTTAATCAATGTGTTTTTAAGTAAAAAGCAACTCTTAGTCCAATAGAAGTGCTTCCAGTTTTGCTTAAATGCTGATTTTACTGTACATAAAATAACCAGAATTATCCTTGCATTTGTGAGTTTCTGACCACTAGACGGCAGTTAATGCACAGATACTAGAGATTACGTGAATAGCTGACGGACTTGGGAAAACTTTTATTTGCTATTATCAACCTATCCTTTTATGAAACTTTGTGGTTACAGATGTAGCTTACATAACAAAATATTGAGTGGATGAGTAGTTAACCCAAATTGGAGTGCCATCAGCAATGAAAGCAGTGTAAATTTAATTTTGTATTATAATGAACATTTTCAAAAGTTTTCCAATGTATAAATGCAAAGCTCATCACTCATAAATGTAAGCTGACCTGTAAATTTACATTGACCTCAAATCCTTTCACTTCCCAGGTTTTGTGCCCATTGATCTGGATGAATGGTGGGCCCAACGCTTCCTGGCCAATATAGACAAACTTTCCTGACACTCCACATGATTTGATGTTCCTGGCCAGCTAGGAGGTGAGACATGAATCGGAATGGCTCACAAAAGAAAAGGGAGCCTGGGATGCAAGACTGATGGCTGAAAGTGCCCTTGTGTGGTTCAAAAAGACTGACAGCACTGGGACAAAGCTACTGAGAATCACTTAACTCGCCTTTTAACTGTGAATATTTAGCCTGAGACAGACTGAATGCAGGAAGATTGTCTTGAAGCTGAGGTTTCTCACTGTGACCCTCACAGTAGAGGTGTAACTTGGAATGTAGTAAAAACTGTATTTTAAAGAAAAACATTGGATTTACCTTTTTATTGAACTGACACTATGATGAATGTAGGTTTTTACAACCTAGCAGCTTAAGTACGCAAACCCACAACGAATTGACAGCTGTAAATGTATCTGTTGGGCATTTACCTCAACGAATTACTTAAATTTCTTTTAAGAAAGTGGCAACCCCTCCATGCAGCTTCTTCAACAGAACTACCATCACAATCTCATTTATAAGCTGCTTGCAGCTTTACATTTGTTACTGCATTTTAGCATTTTAAATGTCTCGCTTGTTCTCTTGTGATAGTTTTTGTATCTAATCTGTATTCAGGAGGAAAGAGATATTTAATCCAACTGTCAAACTTGACAAAAACAAGATGACAAACATCTTCACAGGGTTATTTTCAGATTTCTGGTTAACTAGAATGACAAAATCAATGATGATCGATTCCTTTATGGATGTGAGTCCTCGAAATAATTTACTCCAAACGGTAACAAAAAAAACAGGCATGTTAATGAAGAAGCTTTCATCAGTTCACTTTCACTACATTGTTTCCTTTAGCCTTTTATATGTGCTCCATCTGCAGGGAAAAAGTATTCCAGCAGGCTGAAAGGTGTTACAGATGAATAACACGACTCAAGTGGGTCTGTTGAACGTTTAGCTGCAGCAGATGCTTCAGTCTATGAGCCACTGTCACCAGTACGTAATCATTCTGCAAGTAGTTGTCAGTGCTTCTCCAAAGCTTTAGTCAAGAGATCATTGAGACGAGAAATCATTGGTCGTGGATCATCATTCAAGCCAGCTGTGATCATGGCATTGTCGTAGATCTGGGGGAAAGGAGACATACTAATTGTAAGTACAATAATCTCTTAAGATATGTGGATTCTTTTTTTTTTTCTTTTTTTTTTTTTTTTACACAAAGGATGATATATTGAAAAATAAGAGTGGATCTGTAACACATTACCTGTTCCAGTAACAGTCCAGCCAGTTCAGAGTTTGTGTCCGTCAGCGAGTACATCTTCTTGATCAGATCATGTCTAAAAGTTGGTAGAAAATGTACAAATGCTGACAATGGACACAAATCCATTGTTTTACAAAGCCACAGGCAACACACAAGCACACCACTCTTACCCTGCATTGATTTCCAGCGTGGGCTGCAGAATCTGGGCTCTTTCCTCAGCAGTGCGGGCCAGCTGTTGGGTGCGGAGAAAGTGGCGAGCTGCACCCATTTCCAGAACTGTGATCATGGCGGGGTGGGTGTCCAGGCGCGGCGTCAGCTAAGAGTCACAGGGGAGAATGTGTAGTGAGATGACCTCTTTGAGCATGCGATTTTAAGGCCAAGTAGCGTGTAAAAAGGACTACTTTAGGGAACTGATCCCAGGATAGAGATATGACTATTAAGCTGAATTTAATATTTTTGATACCTTTATGTTAGTGACTCTGGGACCCAAAGCATTCTTCATCCAGGCCATCAGGTCATCAGCTTGCTCCTGAGTCAGACGCTCTGACGCTGCAGAGTAGAAAGTCTGGGTTACAGTTGTGACAGTGAGAGGTTTCCATCCTGCTGAAATTACCACAGAGTGGAGCAGACCTGGCTTGCTGTCCTCGTACTTCTCTTCCTTGTAGTGATCCACCACAATGTCTGTTTCAACTGAGATCAGCTTCTTCTTGTCAAACTCCCTGAGGTGGAGCAGGGTGAGCTCGTCAAACTGCTCATAGCAGAACAGCACCTACACAAAGAGGTTGGCATTGGGCCTGGTCTGTTTCGTCGCCACCACTAACTGATCTAAGAACTGGGGAAATGCTGGAATCATGCATCTTACCTCCATGTCTTTCTTTTTCATGGCCTCAAAGTAGGGGGAGTGCTCTGCAAGATGCCGGTTGGGGGCACACAGGTAGTAGATGTTGCGTGTGCCAGCCTTCATGCGGGAGGCATACTCCATCAGGTTGGTCTGCAGGCCAGCTGGCAACGCTGAGGACTCGAACCTCAGCAGCTTGGCAATGTCCTCCTACAGAGCATGGAGGGAGATGATTAAATGACGCTCACAGACGACATGTTTCTGAAGCTTCTTATTAATTCCAGACTTGATAATTAATAAACCAAAGTGGGCACCTTGACATCTTGTTCCTGGGTGGTCACAATGCCCTCCCTCATGAATAAGCCGTAGTCTTCGAAAAACTTGTTGTACTTCTCCGGCTCCTTCCTGCTCTGGTCCAGCAGGAAGCGGATCACCCTCTGCTGTAAAACATCACGAAGCTTCCTGGAGGGAGAGGATCGTAGAAAACGAAGCACAAATGAAAACTGAAAGCAACACTAGGAATATAAAATCAAGGAAGATGTGTATTTTGGAGGATTTTCAGTTATGTTACATTGTCATGTTACGATGGCAAAGGTCTACGTTAATACCTTGAAACTGCCTGCTTTGTTTTTTGGTATTTTTAACAGAGTCTTCAAGTGATACTTTGTCTCAGTGGTTTCCAAAGCAGGTTCTCCATCAAATAGATCCATATTTCAGGTGAATTACAAAGTTAAAGCTTTGCTGCGATCTGGATTTCAATTACAAAAACAAAAAGTTGTTTGTAACCAGCAGCAGATCCAGAAAATTTATGTGGGCTGGCAAAGGAGGGGAAAGACAGGGAGACTAGAATAAAAGATGGATCCTCTGATTCCATTTTCGTTCTCTCCATCATCTGCCTCGTCTGCAATCTGCTTCTATCCCTCTTCCTGAATCTGAAATCTATTTCCTCCCTCACACTGAGATCTTTTTGCTCATGTTCCTCTCAGTGGCCTCCTTTACCTCTGACCCTCCTGGCCTCTACCATTCTTTTATTATTCAACAATAAAATTGTCTCCGTTTTTAAGAATATGAATCAGAAATTATTTAGAACACTCATGTGGCACAAGGAGTCTTATTTAGACTCTCCATGGAAAACTTATTTGTCCAGTCCGACAGTGACAATGTGATGTGATTTAATTAATCAGCCTCCGTGCTGTAATCATACAGAGTTGTCAGTGAAGCTTCAACCAGCGCCTGTCCAAACCTTTTTCATCTAAAATTCTACATAAAATGCTGTAGTGTTAACTGTAATCATCTAACAAGAAATATACTCCCAAGAAATCACACAGTGAGTCCATCAGCAAGTGATTAGTAGACGTACTCAATTGAAACTGTCAGTCAGCTTCAGCAGACATTTAAATGACCAATTTCATTTAAATTAGTTAAATCACCTGGAAAGACCGACTTCACCTGGAGGAGGCACCCTCACTCTGCCAGGTTTTAGACATACTGTCTCCCACATGTCCATCAGAAGAATTTAGACATTCGACAGATTTGTTTTTACATGTATAAATTAAGCCTCTAAAAGGTGAGGGGGGGGGGGGGGGATTCTCAAGTATGGGGGCTGTCGAAATTTAGACCCACTGTTTCAATATTCCTTTCCAGTATCAATATGTGCAATACTTGTGTTGTACCTGATGAGGGCGCTCTCCTGCAGCAGCTCTCTGCTCAGATTCAGGGGGATGTCCTCACTGTCTACCACACCTGCACACACACAATATTCATTACAGAATACTAACCAAAATCTGAATCTTTCTTCCCTCCCTCCTTTCTGTCAGTCATGCATGCAAACTAAAAAAGGCATTAAAAGAAATTCAGACCTCGAAGGAAGCGCAACCACTTGGGCAGGATGTCAGTAGCTTTGGTCTGGATCAGAACCTTCCTGCTGTACAGAGCCACACTGGAGCCCATCTCCCTGCTCACGTCAAACATGCTCGGTTTCTGTTAACACAAATATTATTCACTCCCACAAGTTTGGTAAAATCCACTTCACGTATCTTCCTTGACATTCTTTAAAGTAATTTCTGAATCAAATCTTAAACTTCGCTCATCTGATTCAAGATTCTTATACAGGTTTGCACTGAAACCATAACTGAAATAAAATTTGCATTTTTTATCAGCATTATCTATGTAAACACTCCTCACCGAATCAGGGACATAAAAGATGCTTCGGATGTTGAGTGGGGCGTCGGCACGGTAGTGCAGAGTGTAGCGAGGTTTGTCATAAGCCTGAGCTATGTAGCGGTAAAACTCCTCATGCTGCCATTCACTGATGTCCTTCGGCTCCATCATCCACAGGGCCTGAAAGGCAAAGAACAGACCGAATGATTTAGTTTTCTTTTCAAACTTGCAGAGATTAACTTTGCCTCAAGACTAAGAAAACAATTGGAAAACCGAAGCCCACCTGCAGAGTGTTGAGCCTCCGTCCGTTTAGGAAGATGGGAAAGCTCACAAAATTGCTGTACTTTGTTACAACATCTGAAATAAAAGCGACATTCTTGTCATTGCATGGAGTGAGACAGTCATGATTTATCCATTTAAACCACAGTAGCAGATATACTGTACCTTTAACTCTGTCCTCAGTGGAAAACTCTTTGCAATCACTTTTAAGGTGCAGCACAATTTTTGTTCCCTGTTGGACTCCACTGGCCTCTGCAATCTCAAAAATTCCAGAGCTGAAGGAGACGGTGTGAAAATGAGTTAAATTCATGGTTATTTGTTAACAATCCTTATTCTGGAGAATTTTTCTTTTCTGCCTCTTAAAAACAGAACAAACACAGTTTAATATCGCTCACCCATCTGAAGACCATTTGTATCCAGGAGCATCAGGCTCTGTAGAGCGAGAGTAGACGTCGACACGGTCGGCCACCATGAAGGCAGAGTAGAAACCAACTCCAAACTGACCAATGATGGAGCTGCTGGCCTCTGCCTGGTTCTGCAGTGCGTCCAAGAATGCCTGTAGGATAGAGGTTCAAAAGAATATCAACACATAAGATGCATAAATCCATATTGTAGAGAACATGCCCACCAGAAGTGAGGAGAGATCACATCCTGTAATGAGGCTAAAGCTAAATTTTTCAACTTAAACAAGTGATCCTGAATGGCACAAAAGTGTACAATAGCTTCATTTGCCCATGCTGTAACTGTCAAGTTTCAATCTTAAACAGCCAGTATAACATCTAAAGTGATTTTTTCCAAACCAAGGCACAAGCTGAGGGGGAGGTGTACAATATTAAATAATGCAAGACCACAAATAATGTGGACAGAAAATGTACAAATAAACAAAACCTGGATATTTGTTTAGATGTTCACAAGCACTCACCTTGGAACCAGAGCGGGCAATAGTACCCAGATTAGCCACCAATTCCTCCTTGCTCATGCCGACTCCTGTATCCTTTTAAGATTATAGACAAACCCAGTCATAAAAAAAACCAAACATGTTGTACCATATCCACCCACCAGGTGGCAGGCCATGTTAAACAGCAGCAGAAAATCAGAGAACATTTGCAGTTAACCAGTAAAAAGAATAAAACTTGGTTATATTCATGGTTAAATCCCATTGCATCGACAACAGTTAGTAAACGTTTTGTTCCTGCAATCTAAAAGGCTTAGAAATTGTGAAAAACCATGCTTCAACAGTGGTTAATTGTACCTGAATTGTAAAAGTTCCTTTCCCTGCATCTGTCTGCAGGTGGATCTCCAATGGTGCCGTTTCCCCACCAGCTGTGATCAGTTTGTGCCGTAGTTTTTCCAGAGCATCACTGCCATTAGAGATCAACTCCCTTATGAAAACCTATGGAGATGGGAAACAATCAGGGAATCTATCACAGCAGTACATCATGCCTTTGGCACACAATTCCCTACCTCTTTCTCCGAGTACAAGGATCTAGCAACAATGTCCAGAAGTTTTTTTGTTTCAGCCTGAAATTCATGTTTTGAGAAACTACCTGAAAAGTCAGGGAAAGACTGGCATTAGACTTAGCATAATGCTGGCAGCAACCAGTATCTTAGTATGTACAATTGTGTCTCCAGTTGTATAAGCACCTTGCACAGATTCTGTATCACTGATGATTGTGTGCAGAGGTTCCTCCTCAGGCTCTTTCTCAACCTCTTGGGTGCTGTAGTAAGACTGCTGACTGAAGCCAAGGCTGGGCCGCTGGGACTCCCATGACCTGGACCGACTATTCCACCACTGTTGATGTCCAAACTGCAAAGCTAAAGATAGGAGAACAATAATGAAACTGCTTCTTAATAATTCCTCTTCACTCTGTACACCTCAGACTTCCAGTACAACTCTGAGTCCTGTCATCTGCAGAAATACTCTGCAATTGTGGGGTGTATCAGTGATGGACAAGAAACAGAGTACAGAGAACTGGTCAGTGAGTTTGTTAGATGGTGCTAAATAAACAAAGCACTGTTTCCATCCTAGGAGAGGAGGTGGAGGTGGTGGAGGAATACAAGTATCTTGGAGTTCAGCTGGACAACAAACTGGACTGGAAATGCAACACTGACTACATCTACAAGAAAGGTCAGAGCAGACTGTACTTCTTAAGGAAGTTGAGATCTTTTAACGTCTGCACCAAGATGTTGCATATCTTCTATAAGTCTGTTGTGGAGAGTGCAGTCAGCTTTGCAGCCATCTGCTGGGGTAGTAGCATCAAAACCAGAGACTTGAAGAGAATCATCAAACTGATCAAGAAAGCTGGTTCTGAGCTTGGAGTAACTCTGGAGCCGCTGGAGTTGATTGTCCAAAGAAGAAGAATGGTGCACAAGCTTTTGAAGATGATGGAGGATTCTTCACACCCTCTCCACAACACAGTAAAGAAACAAAGTGTGTTCAGTGAGAGGCTTCTTCAGGTCCGATGCAAGACTGAAAGATACAGAAGATCGTTCCTGCCAGCAGCCTCCGGAACAAGACCTCTTCCAATTAATAATTATATACTACGATATTGAATTTCCCTTTGGGGATTAATAAAGTATTTTTCATTTATTTCATAAAAATGTCTTTTACAGGCCTGAAAGGACCTTCGTCAAGTCTCGTAGACTTATAATTTATATTGGGAACAAACTTGTAAGTCTAAAGTTTTAATCGAGATGATTATTGAAAAAGTATACATTTCTGGCTCTTATTAAACAACGACTAGATGCTAATCTAAAATCGACCCCCTACGTACGTGTGATGCTGATGTAACAACCTGACTTTTGTAAACAGCTACTCGCATTAATCCTAATTTCTAACATGTGTGAATTATAAGCAGACCACGAGACGCAATAAAACAAGCTGTAATAGAATCGGGTCATTGTGTTGAACAGGTTGCTGAAAAGAAGCGTCCTTGGTGATCTTGTGGTTGTGAATTGACCTGCTTAGATAACTTTGCTTAAAAAAAAGCTCACCTCGACTTAGTGATGGTGAAATGGTATGACTCCTCAGCCCTCGTGCACATGACATCAGCCGTAAATTAGAAATCTGCGAAGAGCCGAGTGCGAACCGAGCCAGAGCGAGACAGCGGGACATGATGAGAGTTAATCACGGCTGATCTACCAGAAGATAAAATTCACAGGTCGACTGACCGTGGGACACACACACACACACACACACACGCTGAACGACGGACACAGGACCAGGAAACGCGCTTGAAAATGACGTCATATTGGCGTTTTGAATATGCCTGACTAAAAGTGGAAATTAATGTGAAGTGTATAAGTGATGTATTTATTCTATTTTGAATTTTAACCTTACTAAGCTATTTGCATACATTTCTTTAATATGTTTTAGGGATTTTTGTATATTATTTAAAATTAAAAGAAAATTAAATTTTTATTTGTCGTTCAAGGTCAAACCTTTTTCATAAAATATTAGTGCAATTTAAACGATACAGTGGGATGTAAAATTACGTTATAACAATGACAAATTTTGAAGACAGTCTGTGGCACACAGGTTTATTTAACAATATGGTTTATAAGTACGAAATGAGCCATTTGAACCAGTTTATACAGTGATTTCATTCTTATTTTCAGCATATATACAGTACTGTTTAGCTGCATGATTTACATTAGAGAACAGTTCCTCAACAATTCAAGTTTAATGTGACAGAAAATGAAGCACAACTCTGAACACAAATCAGCAAACAATTAAATTTCCCACCACAGGCAAAATATGTTCAATACATAGACAAATTCTTTTTAATGAAGGAGACAAAGGAATTTTTGAAAATCTGCAAGACAAAGGCTGGGTCCAGGCTAGTAAAAAGAACATTCCGGCACCTGTGAACATTGACAATTTTCCATACAGGTTTCTCTTTCAACAGCATGTTATATGTGTGTGTGTTTGTGTGTGTACAATAAGTATCCTAGATCTATACAAATATGTTAATCTCCTTTAGAATCTGCAAACAGGAAAGAAATTAAGGCTTTCCTAAAGGCAGTCCTTTTCAAAAATGTTATATTAGAATAAATTAGCCAGGAACAAGGAAACTAAACAAGAGGTGAAACCTGGCAAAAATGTTCTCAGGCAAATAATTTTACAGACTTCTCAACACAAATACAATATTCATTTGCAAAGGTACAAAAAGAAAAAAAATATTGAGAAGTTTTTAACTTTTTTTTTTTTTTTTTTTTTTTTACAAAATTCAATAGCAGATCATAATAAATGAAAAACAAATGAAAACAACACAAGGACCAGGTTGAATTCTTGCAAGGCTGGTCTGAACCAAAAATATATTCTGTGTCTTTCTTGTTTTATTTTCCACAGCAATTATTAAATCACTCTGTGTTGTAGGAAAAAGTAGTCCATGAAAGAAAGTTCACAGTCCATAGACCTCGTAAGACTCGTTTGTATTTCTTTAATTTTTTTTTTTATATCAGTAAGTACAAAAACGTCTCAGCTGAAAACAGAACAAAACCTTTTTGTTTCAAAATGCTACAATCCTTCAACAAATTTCTCTAGTGTGTCTCCTGTTGTGTCACCCACCATACTCATGTCATTACTTAACCCCCCCCGGTTTGGCGTGTTAAGTTGTGGCAGCATAGCGCTCTGCTCAGATTTTCCCATGTGTCCTTGCTCCATAGAGCCTGACATGGGGCCGAGGCTGGGGTGAGGAGAGCCCGAATGGAGGGCACTGTGTTGAGGTGATGGCTGGGGTTGGATCCGTGGGGAGGAACTGGAATGAGGCGCCTGCTGTGAAGGTGGGCGGGGTGATTGCACTGGGGCTGGGGAGCGCACTTGGTTTCCCAGGGCATTTGCCATTGTCTGGCCTTGTAAGTGAGCTCCTCCTTGGGCTTGGCCTTGAAGCATGTGAGGTTGTGGACTCATCGAGTTAACCTGTCCTGGAGAACCCATCTGCTGCTTCATCATCTGCTGAGGCTGAAGCATACGCTGCTGAAGGAGATTCTGGGGCCCATCCATTCCCATACCAGGTTGGCCCATTTGGGATGTGGGAGGAAGTTGTCCCATGGGTCCTGCACCTCCTTGCATAGCCATTTGCTGCTGCATACGGAGCTGGGAGAAGCTTGCTGGTCCTGGCTGTTGTGGAGGGAATTGGCCATGACTCTGAGACAAGCCTCCCTGCTGCTGTGCCTGCTGCTGCATCTGCTGCATCCTGAGCAGCTGCTGTCTGCGGTACAGCTGGGGATTCCCATTTTGAGCAGCGTTCATCATTTGGCCTTGAGGACCCATGGGTGCCATAACCTGGGGCCCTGTTGGCTGAGGAGGCTGCTGTTGAGAAGCCATTACCGGCCTCTGCACCTGGTTTGCCATGGCTGCCATGGCCTGCATTCCTGCCTGTGAACCCAGCATGGCTTGTGGGTTTTGCTGCTGGGACTGCTGCTGCTGTTGCCCTGGCTGGTTGGCCTGGTATTTGGCTGTCCTCTGTTTAATGAAAGCAGCCATGAGATGTGGGTTAGACTTGAGTATGCTCAGCACCTGCTGTTGTTGCTGTGGGGAGCTTGGAGATTTTAGGGTGCGCAGTAATTCCTGAAGGGCATTTTGAGTAATATTGCTAGGCATTCCTCTGGGCATATTTTGTTGCTGTGGTGACATGCCTTGTTGTGAGGGCCCTTGTGGAGGCATGACCCCAGGCATTTGGAGCCCTTGTTGTTGGGGCATCATGGGCCTCAGCATGAGCTGGGCTTGCTGAGGCATTGGGGTTCCCTGAGCCTGCTGAGGAGCCATGGGGCCTTGCTGAGAAGGGACCTGTTGTTGATGAACCTGGGGATTCTGCATCCCTGGAGCCCACTGACCCTGCGGCACAGTCTGCATTACCTGGGGGCCCCGTGGCCCCTGCATCATTTGCATGGGCCCCATCATACGAGAGTGGTTCAAGGGCATCCCGTTCATGGCATAATTTGGTTGCTGCTGCTTTGCCTTCGCAACCATCTCAATCTGTTGTGCCACTTTCAGGGCTGCCAGCAGTTGCTGTTGTTGTGGCTGCTGCTGCTGTGGAGGCTGAGGCTGCTGTTGGTGTGGCATGTTAGGCATAGGTGACAACTGCTGATGGAGAGGGGATGACTGAGGGCCTGGTTTACCCTGTGGCACTGGTGTTGTGGGCTGACTGCTGCGGCCATTGCTGTGGAATCCTCGAGCAATATTGGCTGGGTTTGGTGGTTGCTGTGGTTGGGGCTGGTTAGGCATGGGTTGTGGAGTCTGGGGCGTATTAGGCTGCTGGACAGAATTTGGTGTGTCAGGGGCAGCTGAGGTAGGTGGAGAAGGCATGGGCATTCCTCTTGCAGCCATTGTCGCCATTCTACGGCGCATCATTTGAGCTTGTTGCAGCCTGTGCTGCAACTGCTGCTGATGAAGTTTGTGCTTGATGTTGAGACAGAAAGGAACTGGACACTTGTTTTCCTGACAGTGCTTGGCATGATAACAGCATAAAGCAATGAGCTGCTTGCACACAGGGCAGCCACCATTGGTCTTGCGCTTGCAGCCCTTGGTGTGCTGAACCACCCTCTTCATCTTCTGGCATGATGGTAGAGAGCAGTTGGCATTGCGGCATTGGCAGGCATGGACCAGAGACTGAATGCAGCGCTGGATGCTGAGACGCCGGCTTTCCTGAGGGCTCTTGGAGGCCTCTCCACTCTGACCATTGCTGTCATCGTCTAAACCTAGACCCCATTTCACCATCTGGTGCTCATGGCCCTTAGTGTTGTAGCAGTTAATGCATAGGTCATAGTCCTACAAAAGGTAAGGAAGCCACATTATTACAACCGCAAAAAAAAAAACTAAACTAAACTTTTTTGAGACTGATGCAGATGTAGATTCCAAAACAAAAATACTGTCACAAGGACTTACCTCACAAACGGTGCAATGCCAGCGAGTCTCCACATGATGTTTGCACTCATTGCAAGTGTACACAAAGCGGTCCTGGCCCTGATTGTGCAGCTCCACCAGCATGCACATAGTGCTCCACTTACATCTCCTAAGTGAGCTGAACTCCCAATGCTTGTCCCTGGCCAAAGTCAGAAAGGCATCACGTCCATCCATTAGGTCACATGTTAACAAAGGGTCAGGGTCTATGATGGGTGGTAAGGTGTTAATGACCGGCCCAGAATGGAGGTGGATCACAAAAAACACCTGGTGGAAAAAGGGGTGAAAAAAGGTTATGTTAGCTGTAAAGAGGAGGAGAGGAGAATATTTGTTCAGATATTTTGCTTGTTTAAAAGATGATGGCTCATGTTGTTGGAGCCTGAACTGTATAATTAATAATAATGTGGTAATTATTGTCAAGTAAATGTATACATGTTAGCTTGGTTTAAAATGCATGAAAAAAGTAAACATTTTGACTGGTTTCAATTTTGCATACAATGGCATTTTAGTAGTAAGACAACCATGTTTTAGCTGGTAATATTCACCTCCTTATGTTTCTCCATTGTAGCATAAAGTTTTTGTGACAGGTCATTGGCTACATTTGGCATCCCAGGCTTTTTCTTATTGGCTCGACTGATGCTGCTCTTGTTTTTGTTGGTCTTCTTGTTGTTTTTCTTTTTGGCATTCTTGCTGTCAGTCTGGGCTCCCTGGTAATGGATAGACAGAAAAGTTGAGTTTGCACAAGGAGCAAAATGAGATTATATAATTAAGGTGAGTGGTTATATACAGTCAGAGTTACTGCTGAAAGCTTTTGTATGTTGGGAACTTGAAGATGATAAAATCTGAGATGAGAGAGAGGCTTGGGTACTGAGCCCCTGATTCCACCATCACAATAGCCTGCTTTTACTACACAATGACTACTCAATGATCCAAAATACCTCTGTCGTTTCAGAGGAGGCTGTGTTCTCCTCCTTCTTCCTTTCTTCCTCTTCTTGCTCCAGCTCCTTGATGCTCTCTTCTAGTACATTAGGCCAAAAGTCACCCTCAAAGTACGGCAGCTCATTGGCACTAGTCAGCCTGTCTTCTGTTGCCTGTTTGAAAATGTCCTGAAGACAGACACACAAGGCTTTCTTTAGGTAGCATTAACAATTTAATGTCAACAAGTTATCAGCCAAATTTGAGACAAACAACACAAATCTGCTGGGAGTCATTTTGGGGTTTATATGATGAAATGCTTAATTCCATCTCAAGTCTCTTAATTATTTTGACACCCTTTAATTCCCTGGCTGCCAGGCATTGTTGTAGCAGAGAGCCCAGTGCCTTTTGGAGGGTTTTGGCTCATCTTGGGGGACTGCAGAATGTGGGGAGTGATTTGGCCAGGTGCATGGAGCGTCTTCAGGGTGTGCACTTAGAGCATATTCACAACATGTTGGGTGCAGGCGGTTTGGAGGCATTTTGATAGCGCACTCAGCTAAATTGACTTTCCATATACCAAAACCGCAGACATTAAAAGATGTATTTGGCAGCCAATGAGTTAAAAACAACAAAACTACAAAAAAATGAACAAAACATTAATTCTCAAGACAATATTAAATATAAAATGTTAATAGAAACTAATTTAACAACCACGGTAAATTCTTATTTAGTCAGGGAAGTCTAGAAAAAATAACATTACATGGCAGTCATATATACTTGATACTGTGGTAGATTTCTGACCTTGTAATCATGTATAATCCTCTCGGCAAATGCCTTGTCCAGCATTTTTCTGTACCACTCTTGGAGCCTCTTGGGTTTGGGTATCTTCTGGTCAGGAGGGTGGCAGTGGAAAATATAGTCATCTCCTTCACTGGGTGGGCATGCCCAGATGTGACCCATCACATACCTAGTGAAAAAAAACCAAAAAGTATGAGTCCCTTTACAGCTGCTGGAATTATATGTCTGTCTATATATGCCTGAAATGGAAACCAACACAACATAGTGTAAAGGTACCCACCCAAGTTTCTTTACATATTCCAGGTAGCCTATTAAGATTTCATGATATACTGCAGTCCTTAGCATACGCGGCCTGAAGAAGTGAATACTGTCAAGGTATGATATGTAAACCCGCCTGAAAGATAAATATTGAAAATCTGATTAAGCACAAAAATATTTATTAAAGTTAGAGAAATGATAATATCATTGTTCAGTTTTTGTTTTGTTCCAGTTAATTTTTAATATTGCAGTCTAACCTGGTGTTTGGAAACGGGCACTCTGAGCCATACTCCTGGACGTGCATACCAAAGAAACAAACATCCACCCCGTCTATTTCTTCAAATGCAAAAAGTGCTTTGGTTCTGTAAGGGAAGCTCTCCACCATCTCACCTGAGTCTACAAACCTGTGGGTACATGTGAGAAAACAAACAATAACATCAGTAATTCTACTGATGCTGCATGACACAGTAAATATAGAATCAATAATCACATCTTCAATAACAATCCATAACATTTGTCTCAGCTGATTTTTCAATAAAAAGGACTTTGAAGTGGTATTCTGTGATGTTTATAGATATACTTTTACAAGAAAGAAGCCAAATAATAAAAGCTACTGTCACTAGAAATCTAAAACTATGACAAAAAATCAAAAATTAAAAAATAAATAAAGGTGATTCTTACCTAGACTTCATGCCTGGTTTAACATCCACAGTTTTATCAGAGCTGGCAACTACTCGCACAAACACTTCACCAGCTTCTGGGTGGTTCTGCCTTTTCAAGTACTTGTTCACTCTGTCCTCAATATATGTTCCCAACCTTGTTGACTGCAATCCTTTAGAAAGACCAACATATTTAAGATCACTTTAGATTTTCAAGATTCAAGTCTTTAAAATTATTTTAAAAAATCTTTTCTGTTTTGCAACTCACTCCTGGCTGAGAACTTGTTTTCCTTTCTTGCTTTGCCAGATTTCTTCAGACAGTTGTCACAGATAAAGCTGAAGAAAAGAAAAGAAGAAGAAAGATCAGCTGTTAAGTGTCCATCTTCAGTGACACTGGCAAATACATTTCACATAAGAAAGACTTCTGTTGACATTAATCATGACCTAAATAATGTCATTGGGCAGGATAGCAGTCCAAGAGTCACAGACTCACCCTGATGGCCAAATGACTTCGTAGTGCAGCACACAGATCTGATGCATTTTTCGGCCACAATCTTTACATTCAACAAACCTAAAAAGACAGATATGTTTCTTTTGTTTTAAAAAAAAATCTATCTTGAAGCTTCACTGCCGTCACACAGGTACAAGTAAAACTGAAGCTACTATCCTAAAAGTACTCACGGTTCAGGGTCCAACATGTCATTTTTCTTCTTTTCAAACTGATCTTTTGATATCATACTGCATAAAATAAAAAAAAGATAAAGAGACAAAACAATTCAAGTTGGCTCCTTGACAGAAAGTCCCATCCATAGAAGGATGCCAGAACAGAAAACAGCCAGAGAGACTCAAAAATGATCACTAGCAGTTATCCAGACACTCAGAATTTACAGCTTACGTTTGCGGTTGTGCTGGGTCGTCCCCCAGGGTCACACTGTTGCCCTGGATCTCATTGAAGCACTTTTCACAGAAGTGATACCTGTCGGCAATAAGGCCATATTTGGGTGAACTGCAGCCAGCACACACAGTAGCAGCACAGGCAAACCGGTGTACAGGCGGTAGAATGCAGAGTGAACGGAGCACATGGCAACAACCGAAGATCGAGCATGGCCGGGCAGAAAGATGGAAGGACATATGCACACACAGGCAGAGGTACAGGTTAGTCAAAACGGAAACGGTCATGATTCACCCACTCATTCAAAGTGGAATAACAATGAGAGAAACAGGCTAAAATGCTATGTTAATGCAATGTCGTTTTTGACACAATCTAACATGCTAGAAATGAAAACAGAGGGGTACTTCCACTACACAACATAAAGAGCATGCATTATGATGCGATGAACAGATTATATGAACATGCAAGGACAGGCAAGGATACTAAAAAACACATTTAAGTCTTTTAGTGGACACTGTAACATGAATGGCTTCTGCTCACAATGCTTATTTATGGATTGCTGTTGACATTTTAAATTATGGGAAAACTGAATATGGCTTGGAACTTCCTTGACCATACTAAGAATCCTCTAAATGCTTGTAAACACTGACTTTTCATTCAGTTAATAAGCTTCAATACATCTGGAACCAAATGTGGCAATTGCATTGACAGTGAGGTGCAATAGTAGATTCAGTACAGAAGGGGGTGCTTTTGAGCCAGATTTCTTAAAAAAAAGAGGAAAAAAGAAAAAAAGAAAAAAAAGAAAAAAACTATAATGGTAACACAGGTTATGAAAGG
This sequence comes from Telmatherina bonti, assembly GCF_933228915.1. Taxonomy (NCBI): domain Eukaryota; kingdom Metazoa; phylum Chordata; class Actinopteri; order Atheriniformes; family Telmatherinidae; genus Telmatherina; species Telmatherina bonti. Next base: position 22,630,457 of record NC_136612.1, read on the forward strand.
TGTGCCAGTTAGTGGGATCTGTACTTCTCTATCGGCTCAATATAAAGTCATAAAGATTTTGCAGCTGCAAGTGATATTTGTAAATCAAGTTTTGCCACTCTATTAAAAAAAGAAAAAATCTGCTTTAAAAATTGTGTGAATGTTGGAAAGAGACTTCTATAGTCGCACCATCACCTGTCTATCAAATCTATCAACCCGTACTCCACTTTGAAAGTCTGGTGTGGTGTGAAAGGAAAGAAATCTATCTGCTTTCTGATTGGACAGCTTGATTTTGATTTGTCATCATCCTATCATAGGTGAAAAAAACAGGGCTAAATATCCACATCTGCAACTTCTTTAATACTTTTTTTTAAAAATAAAAAGTATTAAAACCATAGTAAAAGATGGTCTTTAATCATGCAACTGTAGACCTACTTTATATACTGCTCTTCTACCCATTTAAAAAACTTCCCATCTAAGCAGTCAGCATGCACTTTTTACCTGTTCTGGTAACTGTAGTAAGTGCCATCCCTGGAGATGGTACACAACTGCTTGCCATAACAGCACAGTGTCTGAGGTGAGAACTCGTACTGAAAAAACCAAAAGAAGCATTAAAATCCATGTCAATGTAACAATCTCATCCACAATCAGCAGGTACAAACATGTAAATATGAATCTGTAACATGAATGTCATTAAATAAAGACATGTCTGTACTGTTTTACAACTTGTGTACATTTCTCAGCTTTTATTTTTCTCACCTTCCTGCCACAACAGTAGCCCAGAACCTGCATGACAGGATCAATTTCTGCTTCAAACACCTCTGCCAGCTTGGTGCAGTACTTGTAGACACGGGACGTTTTACGGTTGTACAGCCAGGCATTGTTGAACATGAGCCAGACGTCATCCACATACTGCCAAGGCTCCTGGTACTGACCCGTATCTAGCTTGCGCTTGATGGTGGATAAGTCAATTGGATTCTTCACTATGTCAAAATAATCCTACAAGAACAGAGGCAGGTGGAACCATTTCCAGTAATTAATAAAATGTTTTCAATTTTTTTTGAGTCTCTTTATATTAGAGTAAATGTGTACATATAGTGCAGGCACTCACAGGGATACCCAGCAGCAACGGGTCTACAGGTTGTCGAAAAGGCAGGGACTCGGGGTCTTGCCTGTAGAGTGCCTCAAGTGTTGGCATTAGGGCTTGTCTAAGCTCTTCTGGCTTAAAAACTGGACAGATAAGATAAATATAAATAAATAAATAAAACACTAGTACATTTCCCTGTAAATGCAATATTTTCAATTAATTTATTAATTAGAAGTGTCTAAACTGATGTTGCAAAATACACTGCTCAAAAAAAATAAAGGGAACACTAAAGTAACACGTTGTAGATCTGAATTAATGTAATATTTTTATTAAATACTTTGTTCTTTCCATAGTTGAATGTGCTGACGACAAAAATCACACAAAAATTATCAATGAAAATCAAATGTATCAACCCATGGAGGTCTGGATTTGGAGTTATACTCAAAATTAAAGTGGAAAAACACACAACAGGCTGATCCAATTTTGATGTAATGTCCTTTAAACAAGTCAAAATGAAGCTCAACAGTGTGTGTGGCCTCCGCGTGATGACCTTCCTACAACGTCTGGGCATGCTCCTGATGAGGCAGTGGATGTTCTTCCTAAGGGATCTCCTCCCAGACCTGGATTAAAGCATCCACCAACTCCTGGACAGTCTGTGGTGCAACTTGGCGTTGGTGGATGGAGCGAGACATGATGCCTCAGATGTACTCAATTGGATTCACGTCTAGGGAACGGGCGGGCCAGTCCATAACATCAGTGCTTTCGTGTTGCAGGGACTGCTGACACACTCCAGCCACATGAGGTCTAGCATTGTCTTGCATTAGGAGGAGCCCAGGGCCAACCGCACCAACATATGGTCCCACAAGAGGTCTGGGGATCTCATCTCAGTACCTAATGGCAGTCAGGCTACCTGTGGCGAGCACATGGAGGGCTGTGTAGCCCAAAAAAATGCCACCCCACATCATTACTGACCCACTGCCAAACTGGTCATGCTGGAGGACGTTGCAGGCAGCAGAACATTCTCCACAGCGTCTCCAGACTCTGTCACGTCTGCCATATGTGCTCAGTGTGAACCTGCTTTCATCTGTGAAGGGCACAGGGCACCAGTGGTGAATTTGCCAATCTTGGTGTTCTCTGGGAATTGCCAAACGTTCTGCACAGTGTTGGTCTGTAAGCACAATCCCCACCTGTGGACCTCAGCCCTCATACCACCCTCGTGGAGTCTGTTTCTGACTGTTTGAGCAGACACATGCCCATTTGTGGCCTGCTGGAGCTCATTTTACAGGGCTCTGGCAGTGCTCCTCCTGTTCCTCCTTGCACAAAGAAGGAGGTAGCAGTCCTGCTGCTGGGTTGTTGCCCTCCCACACCCTCCTCCACGTCTCCTGATGTACTGGCCTGTCTCCTGGTAGCGCCTCCATGCTCTGGACACTACGCTGACAGACACAGCAAACCTTCTTGCCACAGTTCGCATTGATGTGCCATCCTGGATGAGCTGCACTACCTGAGCCACTTGTGTGGGATGTAGACTCCGTCTCATGCTACCACTAGAGTGAAATCACCGCCAGCATTCAAAAGTGACCAAAACATCAGCCAGAAAGCATCAGACCTGAGAAGTGGTCTGTGGTCACCACCTGCAGAACCACTCCTTTATTGGGTGTGTCTTGCCAGTTGCCAATAATTTCCACCTGTTGTCTATTCCATTTGCACAACAGCATGTGAAATTGATTGTCAATCAGTGCTGCTTCCTAAGTGGACAGTTCGATTTCACAGAAGTGTGGTTGACTTGGAGTTACATTGTGTTGTTTAAGTGTTCCCTTTATTTATTTTTTTTTTAGCAGTGTACTTGTTCATGAGGGTGCAGGACTTTCTCTCAGATAAAAAAAAAAAAAAAAAAATTTTAAACAAGTTTTTGTACTTCCTATTGTTTCATGGATTTTAACTGAAGGGATAAGGTTGTAGAACCTATGCAAGTGTATAGGTAGACAAAGACCATGTTTTTTAAAATTATTTCTTTACAGAGTAATCAAACCACAATAGCATAAGACATTTTGGTGGCAGCTTTTTGACAAATAATTGTCATATCAAATATGACGCACAGTGGTAACACCTGGAAGTTAAAGCATAAAAAATTTGGAAGCTCTTTTTGGGGTGGTTTACCACTTTGCTCTGAGGGCAGATTACGGTTATATTCTGTCAGATGTCTTAAAGTTCAAAGCATTAAAAAACAATAATTTCCCTTTACATATTTTACCATGTGACTGCATACAGATATATAAAAATAAGATCAGTAATATTACCTTTTTTGCGGTTCTGAGCATTAGAGGGGGTTGATGCGGTGCTTGCCCCGCCCTCCTCCTCTTCTTTGGGTTCTGTTTTCACCTCTGGCTTTTTCTCCTCTGTTTCCATTGGTTCCTGCTTTGGTTCTGTTGCATCTGAATCCTCCTTCTTTACCACTGGGGGTTTGGTTTCATCATCCTGCTGTGTAAATGTGTATAAGCACTGTTGTCAAGCTATTCAACACTACATTTTAAAGACAGTATAACAAGATACATCAAGACAATAGAAAAAGTCAAAAGGGGCAATCACTTTTTTATGTCACACAGGGCTGGCAGTGGTGCTCATACAAAATTCATTCCTTTGCAGATAAACACTGAATACATTTAAAAATTCTTCCATTACCTCCATTTTTACATTGGTTTCTTTCTTTCCAGAGCTGTTGTCATCTTCATCTTTTACTTCAGATTTGGTTTCAGTACCACTCATGTCAGGAAGAGCCTGCTGGGAGCTCAGATCAGCCACAGAGCCAGGGGTGGGCACTCTGTTATCTATGCTTGCTGCCGCCTGTGACAACTTAGAGTAGTAAAAGGGACTTTGTAATCAAAATACTGACCATTTTCTCATACAAAAAATGTGACACCATTTTAAAAAAATAAGTCAAAAGACAAGTCAGGTGCTTTAGTCAGAGCTAAGAGGCAGAAACGATTTGAAGCATTCAGGAAAAGCTAGTTTCTCACCGGTGTGCTAGGGTGCTGTGCCTGAACTGAGGTGGGTGGCTGCATCTGACTGGGAGGTTCAGGTTGGGGGTGCAGGGGTGTCAAAGGCTGGGAGGGGTCAGGTGGGGTGCCCATGACTGAGGGGGGACGAGGGAGGCTACTGGGTATGTGAGTTGAGGTGGAAGAGGGTCCAACAGAGGAATTTGGAGTGGAGGGCTGCGGTGGCAGCTGGGCCTGCGAGGAAGCATGGTGTTGGTTCTGCTGAGGCTGAAGGCTGGCAGAGGCATTGGGCGGAGGGGTAGTACCCAGGGTAGGCTGGGTACTAGAGCCAGAGGAAAGCTGGGGGCCAAGGGAACCCAGCGCATTCAGAGGGATGTTAGAATTTTGCGATTGCTGGAACAAAGTGGGGATATACTATTTACAAACTGAGACACACCACACATACCACACACAACAGATGACATTCACATCAAAACATGCAAAGTAAAATAACATGGAGCTTAAACAGATTCATCCCAGAGTACAATTCTTCTCACCTGTGCAACAGCAGCCTGTGACATGGCCTGTCCTAGGCCTATATTCACATTCATTGCTCCACCTGTAGCTCCAGGAAACTGACCCTGAGGCAGGAATTGGCCTTGGTTAGGTTGTTGAGATACCATATTATTACCATGACTACCCATCATTCCTTGATTCTGAGGCATCCTTGAAGGGGACAATCCCATCTGAAAAGGAAAAGAAATTAAATAGACAAATCAATACAAAGATAAACACCTTGTTTTTGAAGGTCAGTCAAGTCAATATTTTCCATCAATATGGAATGGACATATGTGTGTTACCACCATCATAATCTTGTAAAGGACCAATGGTGTGACTTAACAGTAGAAGAGTGGCTTAAAGTTCAACATATCAACAATCTACAGCCAGGGCAGACATTAAATGGCTTTAAGCCAGGCTTCGAGCTCTGCAATGGTTGGGTTGCAGATTTTAATTTAGCAGTCAGGGAGCTGGTTCATAAATGGATTAGGACCTGTGGAAACCACAGGAGGATCATTTCAGCATATTGATGCTTTTTATATCAAAGTGTGAAAAGAGTTCTAAATGAATGGCTGTTTAGCATTTCACAGCAAAAAGGAGTTGAAAAAAGTCATCTATCAACTTGGTATGAAAACAAATTAATGACTAACAGTTCCAAATAGAGTAAATTTAAGTGAAAAAAAGAGTAAATTTAAGTGAAAAAAAAGAGAATCAGTGAAAAAATAATTTAAGCTTTTTACAGGCATTGACATCACTCCTGAAAACACGTGTTTACATTTTAGACTATTTTTTCCATGGAAACAATTCCTTACAAAGTCTTTGACCTAAAATTTCCATCTTTACATAGTATTGTTGTATCTGTAAAAAAAACATTTTCCTAAATATCATCCTTGTTCAAAATAATTACATATTATGTATGTATATGGGCAATGATCAAAACTTAATCCTAACAATGTATTAAAATGTTCTGTAAGGTGAGATATTGGAAACATTTTGGTGCACCTAAATTTAAAAATCAGGCACACCCTTGCAAGCAAATAAAGTGTTCCTGAAGCCCTGGATCTTATCAGTGCTGCTTGGGCATTGCTATTGGCAAATTCCCAGCAGAGCAGGCAAACTATATAAGAAGGGAGACTGAGCAGGGCTTTATTAATTGTAATATTAAAGAAGAAGATAACCATAACATAAATAGATGATTTTTTGATAGCCAAAAACTTGATTTTCACAACGTGACGTCTTCAAAATAGGAAAATCAATGAAACAAGATAGAATTCTTACCGCTGGAGCAGAGCTCATGTTCATCTGCTGCGGGTGGCTCATGGGAGAAGGAGCCCTCGTTCCCATTGGTGCCTGAGATATCTGCGCATTCTGCATTGCCATTGGATTAAACTGGTTGATTCCTATGGGAAGAGAAGTGCACACAATCATAAACCTATTAAAGATACTTGGGAGGTATTGTAATTCAATAATCACTATCCTCGTGGGCCAGCAATGGGACTTGAACTCCCTGAAACAGAACAGTCATAAGTGGTTTAAGTAAGTACAGAAAATCTATCTCACATGTTATGCCAGATATCCAATTGAATTTTAAAAGTCAAATCCATAGTTTTTCTGTAAAGAAATGTTTTGGGGTATTGTTTTGTTTTTTCAAAAAGAAGTTTAAGAAAAATTGAATATTTTACTGAACAATACCTTGGGGCACCTGTAATCTGTTCATCATCTGATTTGACATGTTTGCCATAGAGGCTGGTCCATCTGAGAGAAGGTAAGACAGTAGTTTGCCTCAGTTACAGAAATGTATTGAGTAAACATCTTGAAAATGAAAAAACTAGTATGAGTACTTATAGAATCTTGGAAATTATTGCAGAGTTTAAAGAGTTTGATTACTAACTTGAAGGCCGAACAGCCTGTCCTTGGCCCATGGCACCGGGTTGAGCCAAACCGGGCTGTTGAGGCCCAGCTGTGCCCACCATGCCGGGTTGTTTCTGTAGCCGTGAGCGCCTCTTCTCCTCCAGTTCCTTTTGGATCTTGTAAATTTTTTCTGCCAAGAAATGGTAGTACTCATCCTAGTGAGAACATGAGGAAAGACAAAAGACAGACATGTTGTCAAACTTTATTTCTTAGTCTTACTCTCGATCCAGATTTAGATTCTCTGATCACTTGTCTCTTGACAGAGGCTTAGGGTGCATTCACATCAGGATAGTCCACTAGAGTCGTTTTGATTAGGGACTCAGCTCAGTTGTACAGGGGTTTATTCATTCGCACCTGAAGTCAAATGCCCCAAACATGTACAATAATATATCCCCATTCCCACCAAAGGTGGTGCTGCACTAATATTTAGCAAAAGAGAGAACAAGACCCACGTGAAGAAGAAAACTCTGTTGCGAGTTAAACATGGAGCACAAAACTATCGCTGTTTTGGGTTTTTTGTTTTGTCTTATGCGAGTATGCGGCAGAAATACACTGCAACAATGACCGCAGTATGAACAACAGACAAGGCAGAGGACTCTTAACACGATCGTTATGGATATACCCATAATGCAATGCTACATCAAATGCAGGGAGTGACTTTTTTGTACTCTGCTTCCTGTATTTGGTCCGCTGAAACGGGCAGAGACCTGCTTTTGTAGGGAGACCGAGTTCGCTTCTTTGGTCCGAATCAGAATTTGTTTGGCGCATTCACATTTCCCCAAACGAAGCAGACTTTCCAAGCAAACAGACTCGGATTCAAATCAAAAAGGCTGATGTGAATGTGCCCTTAAGTTAAAAGAAATGGCAAAAAGACATGTTGTCATTCGAATTCTGTCATGATAAAACAAGACTGAAAATAAAGTTACCCTGCTGTTTGCTGACTCATACATGTCACCCTCAACTTTGCGTGCATATGCCACCAGGTTTTCCATTCGTCTGTCCTTCAGTGCTGCAGGGTCTGGGGTTGGGAATATGGCTTGTACTCTGTAGGAAAAACATTCTGCATTAGCCTGGCCTAACACAGGACAACTGAATATCTCTAAAGACATATGTTTTATCACTGGACTTACAGTTTGTGCACTAGGTGGTTTCGCAGGTCCTGAGTGACGTGTTCATGCCAGCCCTTCCTTACCCCTGCAGCAGAAAGTGGGGTGGCAGTGGGCAGATTTCCCATGCCACCCACAACTGACACGTCTTGCATCAGCTGACTACAGGACAGATACAATTTGATCATTGTTATGATTTACATCACAAAAAAGCCTACCTGCAGAAAATCACTGAGTAGCATTCTAAACCAGTCCACAGTTTAAACAGAGTATGACAGCTAAGGTAAAGCAGAGGAGAAAACATACCTGTTGAGTGTGGAGGGCAAAGAGGAGTCAGAGTGCAATCCAGTCTGGTCTGAGGAAGAGGTACCCATTCCTCCTGACATCTGATTGATTTGATTAGGACCTAAACAACACATACAATTTAAAGGAGTTTATATCCATTGTATAATGATATTTCAATCTCATGCAGGCAATTACACTGAAACTAAAAAAAACAGCAAGTCCTTTTGACTGCATACCAAGTGGGTTCATATTTCGCAGCTGCTGGGGGCCTTGGGGGTTTTGCTGATTTGGACCCTGACCCTGGACTTGAGCTGGGGACTGGTTCCCATATGGGAGACCTAGGGCTGCATAGGCCCTCTGCATGGAGCTGGGGTCAATGTGTGTTGCAGCACTATTGATGGCTGTGGCACTGGGCTGGCCAGGTCCAACTGTGTTGATGGCATTCTGTAGACTGGCTCCAGGTGAATTCAACATAGCTGGAAAGAGAGGATGAGAAATAAACATGGGGATATGGAAATTATTCATAAATATTTCTGTAGATAACATGCATGAGGAGCATTTTTAGCTTCTGGTGCAATACACAAACGAAAGAAATCATTCTAATATACATTTTAGCCAGTATAAAAATTCCAAATGAATACAAAGTATAGTTTTCTTAAGAAACACATTAAATCACAATCGAACAGGGTCTATTTAGGGCTCAATTTAAAATCCTTGTCTTTCTCCCCGCTGTGTTGATTGCTGACAGGGAGCATGCTGCCTCCATGGGGGATTTAAATCTGTCATAGGGCGTTTTAACCAATTAGAAAGCTTGCTGTTCTAAAACCCTGCCCCCACTAATAGCAGCGCCACTGAGGACCTCCCCTTGGTATCACATTACAGGCCTAGCCTTTCCAGAGGAATCCTCTCTCGGTTCAATCGCAGGCGTAAAAGACAGCACAGAGCTGTAGCAGGAAAACACAACCTGCAGGTGGCACTACTTTACATAAACACTTACCCGAGGCTTGTTCTTGTGTGACAGATTTACTAAAACCATTTAAAAGGTTTGAAATACATTTTAAATACCTACAACACCACAAATACTGAGCATTCATCAATCCATCAAATCAACATTGCCTTCTAGTTAAAGACTTTTCATCTGGATGAGAGAAGAGAAGAAAGAAGATGGGTGCATGAGTTACTTACGCTGCTGATTCTTCTTGTCACTCGCATTCTTCAAAGGCAAGCAAACAGGACAGTCATGCCTTGTACAGTTCTTCCAGTGGGAGATGATCTGTCTGGATGATGCGCAGTGAGCCACTGGAGAATAAAAAAAAAAATTTTTTTAAAAAACGCAGAGTGAGGTGTGGTGACAAGTAATTCAACAGTGTCTGATATTAACCAAGCATAAACCAGAAGGTGAAAATGTTAAACCCTGAACACGATAGTGTTGGCTACTAAAATTGATACAGACTCGGATAAGAAAAACACATACATTAAGGTGATAAAATAAAAGCAAATGGCAAACATTTTGCAAAACCACGAATTTAGTCTTGCCATTTTGTGTGAATACACTATAAATGGCGAGGTTTAATCTTATCAAGCCTTGGATGACTTTCCAGCTGTCTGAGAAAAGATGGTGTCAACCTGTGTAAATGGTGACATGTACAGCTTTCATGACAGCAGTTCAAAAAATATAAAAACTCATGTTTGCTGATGACAGCATCAGCAAACATGATTTTGCTTAACTGGTCAAGCTGAATGGTTCTGTTCTAGCAATAAAACTCAAGGGGATAGAAGCACTTACTACTTCTTTATACTAAGCAAATCAAAGCAGCAAAATGAGCTAAGAATCATGGTTTGTTTTTATTTAAAGCAGGGGGTAAACATACAATAAAATGTTCTTGCGTAATACGCGAGTGAGTGAGAGAGGAAGAAAAGGAAAACCTTTGGCCAAATAAAGATTAATATAACTTTTTGCTAAGGGAAAGATGGTAGATATTAAAGGCTGAAAGAGTTTGGTACTTATTGCCCTCTCAAAACCTACAATGTTTCTTCTACAAATAAGAGATCTACTTGTATGAAAACATTGAAATTTGGACTTACCCTGGCAGGACTTTCCAGCCTGGCAGTGGGTCATGTGGTTGAGTACGTTCTTCATTGTACGGCAGTGGGGCAGAGTACAGGCCCTCACCTCACCATTGGCCTGCTCCCGTCGCTGGCACTTGTGTGCATGGAGCAGCAGGACCAGCTGCTGCTGAATGAGCTTTCGCTTCTCAGGGTCAGCCGTTGGACCTCCAGATACACCCCCAGCCCCAGGGACCATATTCATTGATGCTCCTGGTTGCTGAATCTGGGACAGGAAAGATGTACCAGCATATGAATCAACAAGTTATTTTCTTTAAATTCACAGGTTATAAGAAAAGAGGGTGGCTGTAGCTCAGGACGTTGTTGGGAAAGTTGGGAGATCGATTCGAAGCTTTCCCTGACTGTGTACCGAAGTGTCCTTGGGCAAGACACTGAGCCCCAAGTTACCCCCCGATGTGCCTATTGGGGAATATAAATCATATGTACGTTGCTTTGGATAAAAGCGTCTGCTGAATTACTGTAGAAAACTGAAATAATAAAGGAAAGTACAAGTGTTAAAATTGAAAAATGCATTAAAGTTAAGATTAAAACAAATATTGGCAACAGTTTAAAAAAAGAAGTAAAATTCAGAAATGAAGACAAAAGCACCTTCATGAACACAATTTACTAAATTAATATATTATTAGACAATAAAAATGCGAAAATAAAGTTTTTCTTCTTAACCAGGCCAATTTTGTTCAGCTTCCTTCCTGTCTGAAACTACATACTCAAAATAGATAACATTTATCACAACTACAAGGATTGTCTGGATAATGTTGTTCTTGGGAAAAAAAAAAAAAGTTGAGGCATGTGAAATTACCACAGAAGTGTCAACATTGGACCTACATGGAGCATACTGCAGCGACACCATAACGGACCTTGGGCAGAAGGCGCGTGAGTATAAAGCTTAAGTTATACTTGTATCTGCATCAGGTCAGACCTGCATAGCTGACACAGATGGAATGTGTTCAGAGTGTACGGTAAGAACATCATGTTTTCGTTTTTATTTTTCCAAAACATTAGTACAAAAATAACTTATTTCATACGGAAGAATACACATTTGTTTTAGCAAACTGATCTTAAAAAGTGTTGTTTTGCCATTTCTTTTCTGGACCTTAAGGTTTCCGTAGTCGTTCAGTGAGACGATCCAGAAATCTGGAAAAACGTAATCACAAATTGACTAATCATGAGGGATTACTTCCATGCTACGTTTAGATAGCCAGACTGCTGGGAGAGGGCCTCTGAGGACCTATGCAGAGCATACAGGGGTGACAACATAACCAACCTGGCGTAGACGCCACATGAGTATAACTGAGCCATTAGTACAGCTTACAGCTTTAAGCAGAAGTATCTAAGTTTGTCCTTGAGGGCTGCTGCCCTGCACGTTTTTGATGTATCCCTGTTCCAACACACCTGGTTACCATTAAATGGATCCAGCAGCCCATGAAGTTCTGCACAATGAGTGATTAGTTTGAGTCAGGTGTGTTGAAAAAGGGATACATGGAAAACCGGCATGATTATGGCCCTCGAGGACCGGAGCTGGGAAACCCTGGCTTAAAGGGGTGCTATTATGGTATTTTGAGTTTTCTGAGCTTTCTACAGTGTTACAGTGTTGAATCGTCATCAGACATGTGAACGGCACCGTTTTTTATTACCTAAACGCATGTTCAAGTTTGAGTTCCAGCACGTTCGCCGTTCGGTTTCCATGGCGATGAAAAACGCGTCGTTTTAGAGAGTTTTTTCTACTTCGAAATCCTTGTGACGTCCCGGGGGATAAGGTTCGGTGATTGGTTACCTTCTACTGGTTAACAAGGGCATGTACAAATACATCAGGCGGGTGGAAAACGTCGGATAAAGTTATTTCCAATGATGGCTGGTGAGTTTACCAAAGAGAGACATCCTGCTGCATTCTTTGCTGTGGGTTGCTGTTTTCCACTCGTTTTCAGGGTCTCATTCAGGTTTGAACATGTAGGGCTGTATGCTATGTGTTGACATTGTATTTTGTTTTTTTATTGAGTTCATATTAGCCTAATCCTTCTGTTTATGAGACGTTACAATGATGGCGAAAACAGGTGCGGTGTGCGCTCCCGATGTAGTGCAGTGGCGGGAGGCGGGGCTTAATGCAGAAGAGTCTCAATCCACTCGTTTTGCCCGAAGGCTGATCTGACAGCCTACGGAGAGGGTCGGTCTGAAGTAAATAAAGCCATTTGTGACAATAACTCGATCAATCCCAGCCCTTCTGGTCTCAGAAATAAAAATAAATTAGCCTGAAATGCACATAATAGTTCCACTTTAAATGTAGGGTAAGACATGTTTTCCACAAGCAATTTTTACTATATTGCTTAAAATCCATTTTACACCCCAATTGCAAGCAATTAATTAAATGCTCTAACACAAAACATAAAATATTTAGTCACTGGGAGAATGGAAAAAACACTGAAAAAAAACACCCAATTTCATTACTGATTATATCTAATAACTTTTTTGACTATACTAATCTGAGCAGTTTCACAGAGTTAAAAGAACTTTTAATTTTTTTTTAATATATTAAACATGTTATACAAAATTAAACATGCCTTGTCTTACAGAGGTTTTAATAGATATGCTGGTAAGTGTCAGCTGATGGTCAAAAAAATATTTTGGCTTTTATCAGATTTTAGGAGATATCGCATGTGTGGTTAAAATGAGGCCTGGTATCAGTGCATGCTATTAGTAATCACGTAATCTATCTGTACAACTGACAGAAAATTTGAAAGGGGGCGCTATACATATCAATACTCTGTATTTAAATGCTACCCACTGTCTAGCACCTTCTCTTACATTATCTGCTACTACCTACAACCTTATGTACCAGAATTTACCATAAAGTCTCCTATTTACTCTTTTATTTGTATGTTGGCTGGTATCTGCTGAGTTTATCAGCTGATACCAGCCCTACAACAAATCCCAAACATCTGGAAACAGATGATCTCACACTGACCAATCACAAGGCAGCACTTTCACATAGCTGCATTCGCATAGGCAGGAGTCACATCATATCTAAAGACGTGCAAAACGAGCCTCTGCAGACCTACGCAAAGCCTACAGTGGTTATGGCATAACCGACCTGACGCAGGCGCCGCACGAGTATAAACTGGACTTAATGGGGGTTAGCTCTGTTGACACTACTGCAGAATATAGACATGGTTTGTTACATATATTATATGTTATGTCACAAATAAGAGATGAAATACACGCAGATTGCATCAGTATGAACAGTGCTGTCTAATTTTACATAAAAAAAAAAAAAGAATTACATAATTTTTTGGGCAATACGGCGCACTTAAAAGCCATTCATTTTTGCAAAAATTCTTGGTGCACATTTTAACCTGGTGCACCTTATGCGAGTGCTGAGTTCCAAAATCTGTAAAAATGTTATACAATTTTAGTAAGCGCTCTTCTTGATTGACTGTAAGATCATTTCCCACTGTCATAGGAGCCTAATACAGGAAGAAAATGAAAGAGAGGGTGAGAGAAGTGTATGTAGAGAGACTGGATGTTTTTTTGTTTTTTTTTCATGGATCACTGTCTCTGTTGATCTGCAACTCCATGCACGCCCATATCACCGCTACTTTGAAAAATCAAGTATAGCAAATGTATTCTGAGCTTGCCATCCTCCCAGGAGGACTAAAGAAAGAACTACAACCGCTGGACATTGGTGTAAACAGAGCATTTGAAGCAAAGTTGCGAGTGTCATGGGAGCGATGGACGAGAGACAGTGAACACACCTTCACAAAGACTGAGAGGCACCGTTGAGCAAGTTACGCCACCATATGTGAGTGGATTGTGGATGCCCGGGCTAAGATATCTCCATCAATTGTTGTTCGAGCTTTCACAAAAGCCAGTTTCATCGTTGAACAGACACCCAGCAATGACTGACTCTGACAATGAAGAGAGAGAACCTTGTATGCTTGATGGCGAAATTACCCCGGTTCAATTACGACACAGAAGATGAGGACTTTGACGGATTTGCTACAACAGACTGATAAAAAAAAAAAGTGTGTGCATTTTAAAATAAGTATTGTTGTTGAGTAAAGTTCAACCAAACTCATTGTTTTTACTTTTGTTTTAACATAAGGCGCCCAATAAAGCGGTGCGCCTTATGTATGACCTGAAGACAGAAATAGACTCCATAATTGAGGCTGTGTCTTATGTCTTTTGGTTCGAAAAATACGGTAAGTGAAAATGTAATTGTTACTTTTAGAGGGTCTCATTTGACTGTTAAAGTGAACATTTTTCTTCTTTCTCTTTATTTAGCCACTGTCACGTGTACAGCAACATAACCTTGTTGTGTGTCAGTAATAACCTTCTACATAACATGCAGTGATCACTGAGCAGTAGCTACACAATTGTTTGGGAGGGGAAAATGCAGAATTTTTTTTTTTTCCCTCTCTCTTTAATCCCTTTAAGACTCAACCCATGAAAAAGTAGTAAAAATTCTATTTCTTTGAATATAAAGTTCTTACTTTGAGAAATAATCATTTCTTTTTTGGGATATTTACCATTCATAATTATGTGATATGTCAAAATGATTACAATGCAATCTTCTGCTTTTGGTGTCTATTTGAGGGCACAATACAAGTCTCAGACTCTGCTACAGAAACTAATTAGAGGGGGGAATTTCACTTTTTCCTGCGATGGACAGGTGACCTGTCCAGGGTCAACAAATCTTATCTCACTACAGTTCATCCTGAGATATATATTAAAATGAGCGTAACTATAGTGTGGTTTCCATTTATTCAACTCAATACTCAAGAACAGCAACAGGGGCTGGGACGCATCGAGAGCAATAACATACAGCTTCACTTTGCTTAGAAACGTAAGGATTGGTCTCAAACTGAACACTGGAGTAAACATTCACACTAGAGGAAGTAGCAACAGCAAAGAGAGAGCACAAGATGCAAAACAAAGCAGTGACCCTTCTCCCGGCAAGTTGTGCAAGTTCATTTGACCGGAAGTATGAAAAGATGCTTGGTGCTGCTCCACATGGTCCCTAGCTGCTGTAGTCAACCTTCCTAGCATGACTGCAAACGCCAGTGTGAATGCTGACTTTGTTTCAAGTAGAAGTGGAGCTGTATAGCACTGCTTCCTGCTCGCTTCCATCCACACCGTCACTTGTCCTTCTTGTATTTTTTGTGGAAATAATTTTATATATTCATGTTTATTACCAGTGGTGCTAATAAGCTGTCATTTTCCACTCTGGCAACCAGTGACCATAGTTTGACTCAGTGACCCATCCCCCTCTATCTGTAATTGACTTGCCCATTGTCTTTGTTTGTTAGAGGAATTGTAGAATTGACAAATTAAGATACGTTTATTCAAATTTAGCTACTCTGCTAAAAAGAAAAATTTTTTTTTTTAGAAAACTGTGCTTGGCAAGCACAGCTGACTCCATGAATTGGCCCGGCACCCCAGTGCCTGCCCATACCACCGGCAAAGATCAGATTGGCTACTGTTACATTAAGTTTTTAAATTGGGAATTAATAATTCAGAATGAAATAGATTCCAAAGTATTGTCCTTCCGGTTTACATGGGAATAGTAATTCTGTTGGATCAGTCTTAAAGACTTTGATGTTATGAGGAACAGAAAAATACTGTGTAAAAAAAAAAAATAACAAAAAAAAAAACAAACTTGAGGTTGAAATGTCCCAACTCTAGCCCCCAGTGTTTTTTCTCAAAAGCAAACAAATGACAGTAAAAACAGCAGGAAAACAGATTTAAAAAAATTATGAATTGACAAACACTCACCATATTTGGCACACTCCCAGCTCCCTTTAACTCAGCAGGAAACTGAGGTAGGTTGTTGGAAAGGGCTGACTTGTTCTGGAGCTGTTGGGCATTGACCCCTGCTGTCCCCATCTGCTGTACTCCCCCCTGACTGTACTGCTGTCCAAATGGGGCTCCTGACATTGCCATCTACAGTAAGCAAAAACGTGTGAGACAATTAGCCATTATGGACATACACATGGAAGAGTTTTTTAATTTTACTGTCTCTTCATTTACTCATCCAAAATGAGCATGTTAATGTGCCCAAACATACGTCCATGACTGTATATTAGTTTAAGTTTATATCAAGCAGGTTACAGACTACTGGACCTCAATGGAGCTCCTTGGAAGTGTTTGTTCTGCAACCGCTAGAAGGCTAACTGTTCCACTCTCTCAGCACACAAGCAATGAATTTGCATACACATCATGAGACAGAAAATTACTTTTCTGCAACAGATATTTCCCAACTTATCCAGATGAATATGCTAAGATGGTGAAAACTTTTTAATAATTTGATTACAAAAGGAAGGCAATCTGTTTTGGTATCAAAACTAACTAAAAACCAGACTAGATGTAAATCTTTAAAAAAGATTAGATAAATCTAATTATGTCATACATTTCCTCCCTTGTGTTTTTTTTTGTGCATTATTTTGTCTGCTGCCTTTGCTTGATTTAGTCTGTGCTACCTAAAGCAGCAGCTTGCTTTACTTTGCAGACAGCACAAGCCCTGCCCAGGAAAAAAAAAAAACAACAAAAAAAACAGTACGTGACACTGGCAGAGAACGATCAGCTTGCACAACAAATGAGTATTTCACTGCTGCCTGCCCCTCCCCCTCTGCTGCACGGAAACCCACAGACACTGCATGCTGCCTGCCTCTCATTCACACTTTCAACCTCTGGCATACGGGTTCTCCCACTTGATGACCTGCACTTATTACAAAGGAGTGCCGACAAGTAAGATGACATCACTGCTGCAACGGAAAGCCTCCTGTGCTTCTACTCCTCTTGACTTTCTTGTCTTTTTGCAGGCTAATTATTCAACTTCTAAAACTGCAACATTTTGATATATACTTTATTTTGTGTTCACAAACGCAGAACTATCTACATTTACTGGACCACAGGAAATACAATAATAAATCTTTTCATTCTGAAAATGTTGACCACAGCATTTTTATTTTCACTCCAGCTGTTTTCAAACTACTGCACAGCAATTCTGAAGCTTTGCAGCTTTTCTTATTCAAGTTAAATTGACAAAAAAAAATAGAATCCTTCTGTGTACAAAAAAAAAGCCACTTCCTGCATTTGACGTAGCATTGCATTGTGGGTAAATACATAGCAATTGCATTAAGAGTCTTCTGCCTTGCTTGTTGTTCATACTGTGGTCATTGTTGCTATGTATTTCAGCAGTATGCTTGCATAAGACAAAATAAAAAATCCAAAACAGCGATGGTTTTGTGCTCTTTTTAACTCGCAACAGAGTTTTAGTCTTCACATGGGTCTTTTGCTAATTTTGAGTGCAGTACCACCTTTTTTGGTAATAAGAATATATCATTGTAAGGGTTTGGCGCGTTTGACCAAAGTGCAGCATGAACGCAATCTCGGTATGAATGGAGACACCCTCTTACAACTGAGCTGAGTCTATAGGACTATCCTGATGAGAATGCACCCTTGGACATATCTCTCTACAAAAGCACCCGAGTCAGGTTATTGAACTTCCTCATTAAGTTCTTTGTAGGCTTTTAACAAGTTCTTTATTTCATTCGGTGTGTCAAAGTAGGGTTACCTATCAAACATGCAGGGCAGGGGGACCTGACGACATTGACTGAGAAACATTACTCGATCGTGTAAACGTTCATTCCGCTCTAAACTACTTCCCGTCATTCTGCACATGTTCATTGTTACCTTGTCATAGGGCTGCATGATTCTGGATAAAATGAGAATCATGATGTTTTTCCTTAGAATTGAGATCACGATTCTCTCACAATTTTTTTCCCCCAATATAAATAATTATTGCACGTATTACCGGCACATCAATTTTGCAACAGCTGACACTGAACATAAAAACAATAAATGTCTCTCTTGTCTTCTCTTACACTCACAACATTTGAATAATTTTAATAGTAACATTTTTAAACAATCTTTTTTCTTATATAGGTATGTTTCTTAAATTATAATCAACAGAAGGGTTGGACATGAAGCTAGAAATTTCACACAGCAGTCCTTTGGTTAAATTTGATATTCTGACATTTAACAATAGAGGACAAAAATGATCTATGCAATGTGGGTCCAAAGGTATTCAAAATTCAAAATCTACTTTTTTTTTTTTTTTTTTTTTTTAAATTGATAGCCTATTTCAATGGCAAAATTTTTTTTAAAAACTTGGGGAAAAAAAAAACCAAAAAACAGAAAAGAGTTTATTCATAGTACTAAACATATTCAAGGTGGTTTTGACTCACCTCCACAACATTATTTCTCTCTCCTACAATGCCCATTACACTACACGCATATGGCCAATTATTATGCAAATTCGGCAATGACGTTATGAAGTGACTTCTCGTGACTTTTAGAGCTGCCAATAGGTACTTTCTTTATTTTGGACCAGCAAAGTGACTCAGAAGAGACACTTTGGCAGAGTTACTTCATTTTGTTGTTGTTTGTTTGTTTTCTGTAGTTTTCTCACTTTTGGTTTGTTTATAGTATAAGTAAAACATGAGATTATTGGCAAAAACATAACTTTTTAAACTACTTACTGGACACAGTTTAAACTGGACATTAACAATCTAAATGGACCAAACAGAGACAATGGGTGGGGCGAGTGGTGGATTTGCACATGCACTATTCATTTTGATGTGCACACGGACTTGTGCCGGTGTCCTCTCTGCTCTTCTGATTGCCTGGGAGTGCTTAATGACGGGAAGAGGCTCCCGCTGCTCGTTCATGAAAGTCACTGCTAAACAATATGTGCTTTCAAGTCAGTCGTCAAAACACCAGAAACGTCTCCAATAACTCCAGTAAAAGTCGCTAGATCTGGCGCTCGTCGCTTATATAAAAAAAAGTTGTTAGATTTAGCGAGGAAGTCGGCGAGTTTTTTCCTACCAGTCGGCAGCTGCGTCACATGGTAGGATCTGTCGTTGTCGTTTGTTAAGGGAGAAAGAAGGAGCGATTGTTTTTATGCAGGTGATGTCCCAGTTCAAAATGCAGTACATTCGTGGTCTTTTTTTTTTTTAAATCATCATCATTTGAAAATGAGATAGTACACAAGTGTGAATCGATATCGCGATTTTTTTTAACAATTAATTGTTCAGCTCTGGAATGCACCCTAAGCTTCTGTCAAGTGACAAGTGATCAGAGAATCTAAATCTGGATTGAGAGTAACATTAAGAAGTAAAGTTTGACAACATGTCTTGTCTGTCTATTGTCTTTCCTCAAGTTCTCACTAGGATGAGTACTACCATGTCTTGGCAGTAAAAATTTACAAGATCCAAAAGGAACTGGAGGAGAAGAGGCGCTCACTCTGGCACTCCATCTTTCTTTTCCCCCCCATCTGTCAAAAAAGTGAAGTAGTATGCTTGTGTTGAGCGGGTGCTTCAAAATTATAATCAAAATAAAAGTGGTACTTCTTTGTGGTCTTCAATGGTATAACTAAAAAAAAGAATTAGGAAGAGCAGTTTGCAATAAAGCCTGTTACATATTCCACGAGAAGCGAGAACTTTTTCCTATGATGTAATTTTGCTCTCACGTATGTAAGTGGGAATCTCTTGTGGTTTGTTGTTGAGGTATCAGCCAAGCTCGTGGGGCTCTGAGAAGTATTGTATGGTTGGCCGGACATTTGAAATGAGCAGGGTTAACGGGAAAAGCATGAAGTGGAAAGTTGTCATTTCCAAATTTCAACTAATGCAAGGTTGAAGGGATAGTTAATGAATAGGCGATAGAGGTGGTGATAAAATATAAAAATGTATACAAAATTGGGCATTTAAAGACACAGACCCTGTCATGTGCACAACTCCGGCCTGATGCGGAAAAAGTTTCATCTTAAATTTGAAATAACTAGGTCAAATATTCAAAACTGTGCAGTTGACCACTGAATGGACTTCACAAAACAAGTTTTATTTACTGTTTTACTGCTGCTAATGTACCTGGCCTTGGTTTAGAGTAAAAGAAAAGTGTGTAATTGATTTTATTATTATTTATTTGCTATTTTAAAAAAAACAAAACATTTCTTTGTCCTTATAAAATGGACAGAGATTTATTTATTTATGGATTTATGTCTATACTGACTGAGCACTGTTCTGTCAGATGGTTTTATAATACAGGTTTTTGTAAACTCACCTATCAGCAGTGAAGTTGATTAAAATAGATATTTTTTATTGAAATACCCATCTTTCTTCTGTTTATTATCATTTGCCACATAATTAGAGAAGAAAAAAGAAAAAGAAAAAAAAAAAAAGAAAAGAAATTATCCGACTAGTTGACTAATAGTTTCAGTAGTCAGTGACTTGTCGACTATTAAAATAGTCGTTATTTGCAGCCCTATTCCCAGATATCAAATGAGGGTCATGTAAACAGGGCAAAGGATCGTGAACCTTTAACCATAAACAAAAACTTTAAGTTAGGTGTAAAGGTGTACACGCGTGTGGGAAAGGAGGAGCTTTTTTCATTAGTGATGTCAGGTGGCTTGGCTTCCTGCCACACCGCAAAGCCCTGTATCTCTCAGACAAAGAGTGAAACATTTTATCACACTTCAAAGTGTATGAAAGTGCAGCATCGATATTCACAAAGAAAATACCATTCAGATGTCATAGTGCAAACTGCATTTCATTCACAAATATACAACTCTGTAAAGCGGTGCCATGTTAGAAACTAATTTATTTTTACATCTTTAGTGTTTGCACTGATTTTCAAACAGTATGGAACACAGACTGCATGGCTGAGAACTAAAACTGACCAATGTCCTGCAGATCAGGAACTGAAAGATTGATTTTGTTTGTGTTTTTCTTAACTACTATTTAAATGCATAACAAATCCAGTAACATAGTCTACATAGTCTAAAAGAAATGTGATCAACTGAGTTTACAAACTAAAAGATAGCTGCCAACTAACTCTATTCCAGGTTTTATAATCTCAGAAAGCCAAACTATCAGAAAGTGTAGCCCAAAGCAACAGCCAGCATATTTCAGTGTCATGCCATAATTTTCATGTTTTTATTTAAAATAAATCTTTATCAATGGGAGGAAACAATTATGTCACCACCTTATATCAGATGTATCAGATACCCAGATGTAAACACCATTCTGGGTGAGCTGTACTACCAGTGCAATTTGTAGACTCAGCCTTATGTTGCCTCTAGCCACAAGGCCACTGCCAAAATGCCACGTGACCAATAATCAGTCATAAAGGATGAAGACAGAAATGGTCTTTAGCCACCATCTGCAAAACTATTCCTTCATAAACGTTTTTTCAATCGGCCATCATGTACATTAGTATTTCTTTGGTATTTTACATGTTCCACAGCTTCAAACCCGTTGTTACTATAGTAAACAAAAAAGATGATTACCTGGCGGATTAACCAAGCATAATTTATAATCTTACCTTATTCATGTTTCCAGCTTGCTGAGCACTCAGTGTATTGTGTGCCATCTGTGGCCCTCCTTGAGTGAGAGTCTCTGCCAGCACACTGCCTCCAACACCAGGTCCAGCACCAACTTGTGGCCCCTGCATTCCTTGGCCCGGGTACTGCATGCCAGGCCCAGTTCTTCCTCGGCCTGCTGGTCCCATAGTTCCATTGATAACTTGTCCTGTCTGGCCTAGGACATGACCTTGGCCACTGTTCAAAATGGCCTGGTTAAAACCCATGCCTGTGTTTCCATTACCTTGCCCAGCAGAGGCTCCTCCTTTCTGGCCCTGGGGAGACTGATGATTAGGGGAGCCCTGCCCTAAAGGGCCTTTACCCAGTACAGCACCTAGCTGGCTTCCTACCATCCCTCCCTGTTGGGGGCTAGCTGAATTAAGACCACCTACTAAGATTGAAGAACTCCCTGGTCGCAGAAGCTCAGACAACTGCTTGTGTTTGGCAGCAGCATCCGGAACAAGCGAGTTGAGACCAGGGCCCCCTGCCCCTGGGCCACCATTGGATGGCATTCCCATTCCCATATCTCCATTAGGGATGAGCTCATCTGGAAGGTCATTTTCCAGATCAAACAGGGACACAAGATCTAAACAGAGAGAGATAAAGAGAGAAAGTACAAATTAATGACATGATTACTAATGGAATTATATGAAGACACACACACATACACGTATATATTTTTCTCTCCCCCTTTTTTTATTTTAATACAGATGTGTATAATCTAAGTGCCACAAAGTAAAAGTCCTACCATGTTTTTGGATCTACCTGTGCTTTTATAACATGTTTTCACAAACAGGCTCATCTACATGGAAGAGGAGTTGTGCCAATTCAATTCAGCTGGTTTAGTAAATGGTTAGGAACAGCTGTCAGACAAAATTTTTACTTTCTGGACTAGTAATGTCCAGCTCTGAAATAATACAATGAAGACAGACTGGGGGAATATAAACCAGGAGAGAACACACACATACAAGAAGAGAACATGCCACTGTTTAAACCTCCCCGCAGCCAAGTTTCAACCTTCTTGCTGTGAGGCCGCAGTGCTATCCACCACACCACTGTGTAGCCCCATTTATAAAATAGGGGTGAGCTTTATAACACTAAAATTTTCAAGTAGCTGAACACATATATGTAGAAGAATAAATCTGGCTTTGGTCTGGTCTAGGGCTTTGCGATTAATCGGATTTTAATCTCAACTACGATCTGGGTTTTCAACAATCATAAAAATAAAAGGGTGCAATTATTTTTCTTTTTACTGTTTCCTCTCCTGCTGTCTTCAGTTGCCAGTCCAGCGTCGCTTGCATTGCAGCGCTGTGCTGTAAACTCCTCCCACAGCCGCTTTGGTTTCATTCAGACACTGCTGCCAACTTGTTGAGTTTCTCGCCAAATCTGGCGACTTTTTTTTGTTAAAAGAGACTAATCTAGCAACTTTTACTGGAGTTATTGGACCTGGTGTTTTGGCGACTGACTTGAAGGCACATATTGTTCTGCAGTTACTGTAAGGAACAAGCAGCGGGAGCCCCTCCCGTCCTAAAACACTCCCAGGCAACCAGTCTCAGTCGGCTCCGGCTGCAGATCAATGTAGAATAATTGCTGTAGGTTGTGGAAGTTTACTAAAACATAGTTTATAACATTGTCAGTGAGAACTAGCTGCATTATTTTCGTATACATAGTTCGGCAAGTTAAGTCACTGTAATATCCCTCCGTTATGGGGCGTTACCATAGCAATGCATTAATCAGCTGGTTTAGATCAGCTGTCTTTTAACAGCTGAATGAGAAAAACGCGCTGTAGCCTGACAGCGGTTGTTTGGCATAAAACGTACATCGAGGCCAACGTAAAATAGTTTCTATATAAGCAATAAAAGCAGATTAAACAACTCGGAACCATGCATTAGACAGTTATAATGGATACTGGATAATTGTGTTAAATAATCAAGATCTTAATATCAGTCAAAATAATCGTGATTATAATTTTTGTCATAATCGAGCAGCTCTAGTCTGGAATAGTTTCTCCGACATTATCCAAATCTTATACTGACAATCAAGAAAGGAATGGTTGTATGTCAACACAAGAGTAGGGAAAAATAATTATATCTAGCCAAGAAATCTTTTTTGTTGCTATAATTATGCCGACAGCCTTTATTGGTAAACTGGGCTAACATGTTAGCCAGGGTCGTCTACTCGACGGTTCCATGCAAGTTATTGCATTAAGCCAAGACTGTTTTGGACAGAGATTTCCAGTGTTGTTCTTTTAATCTGCTGGAACCACAAGCCTAATTTGTGGGCCACAGCTGTGATGGGCAAGGTCACTTAGTTAAATTAGCTGTTCTCTTAGGACGATACTCCCACAAAAACTGTTTTGCTGGTAAAATTTTAATAGAGTTAATATCATGCAGGTGAATATTTATTAAGTGCAGCTGGGTCATCTCTGAAGACAAGGTGTACACACTGGGGCTGAGCATCTGGTACCACCCACCTTCTTCTTCATCTCAGTCAGTTCCACCTCAATAGAGACATTAGCCAGTAGATCCAAAGTTTTGTTTCCCAATTTTTACCAGCCTGGCGAAAGGCAACATTTAAACACTTGGCTGTTTTTAAAGTATTCAGATGCTAATCTTGCTGAACAATGTTTACCCAGGGGTTGGTTCTCATACACACAGCCCAAAAATTTGAAAGAGAAAGCTTGCTAGGTACGAAGTCAGGTTGGAGAGTGTCAGAGTCTCGCCTGTGGTACTGACAAGCCTACTCAACCATAAAAATGAAAACAAGCCTAACACTGGCCTGTGGCCACGGGTGAAAACACATACTGACACAAGACCAGAGAACCATAAAGAAGTGTCAGACATTCAAAAACATTAAAGACTGGCTAATCTGTGCCTGTTAGAAATAGCTTTGCATGCAGGAGGGTCCGTGTGGTAAAAGGACATCTTTGCCATCTGTCCAACTGCCAATAATGATTGAAATATTTGGACTAGATATTTAATGTTAAAATTCAATATAACCACATTTGTTGCATTCAAGTAGGGTAATTTAAAAAAACATGTATAAATGCAGTCTGAACTGTGAGTTTAATGAAATTATGATAGAAACACTAAGAGTATTTAACATACACAGTCAAGTCTGAATCATCAGTAAAAAAAAAAAAAGCAATTTTTTTTTAAATCATTTATTATTAATATATTTGTGATACATCATATCAATTCCACTACATAAAGAGATTTGACTTTTAGGACACTAATGTTAAATAGTAATGCTGAATATTGCAACAACCTCAAAGTACCAAGACAGACCTAATGAAAAAAAAAAAATAAATAATAATGATAATAACAATCCCTTCTGTTTTAGGAGACAGCTGTTGCTTATTAAATTAAGGTGACTGCAAACATTTGCTCTAAAATCTGTATAGTTAAATTAGATGGTACATTGTTAGCAGATCAGACTTTTTTTTTTTTTTACAACTTTCTGCTGGCAACTGGACCATGGGTACTATGGTCTTAAACCAGTAAAAATCAATATTCAGTCAAAGAAAGGTACACCATAGTTTAAATAGTTGTGTTTCAAGTCTCATCACTCAAAACTTCATTTGGGGTGATAAGATGTCGTCAACTCTGTCATATTTTCTTGGCTACCACAAAGATATGCCTAAATACTTTTGTCTGTA
Organism: Telmatherina bonti; assembly: GCF_933228915.1. NCBI lineage: Eukaryota > Metazoa > Chordata > Actinopteri > Atheriniformes > Telmatherinidae > Telmatherina > Telmatherina bonti. Next base: position 22,655,550 of record NC_136612.1, read on the forward strand.
TATTTGTCTATGTATTTGTCTAAATACTCTCTAGATATGTTGATCAATATTCAGTCAAATAAAGGTCCACCATAGTTTAAATAGTTGTGTCTCAAGTCTCATCACTCAAAAAGTTACTCAAAACTTCATTTGGGGTGATAAGATGTCGTCAACTCTGTCATATTTTCTTGGCTACCACAAAGATATGCCTAAATACTTTTGTCTGTATATTTGTCTATGTATTTGTCTAAATACTCTCTAGATATGTTGATCAATATTCAGTCAAATAAAGGTCCACCATAGTTTAAATAGTTGTGTCTCAAGTCTCATCACTCAAAAAGTTACTCAAAACTTCATTTGGGGTGATAAGATGTCGTCAACTCTGTCATATTTTCTTGGCTACCACAAAGATATGCCTAAATACTCTTGTCTATGAGATAAAATCAATAATATCAGATTATAAGAGGCATCTGTGGTTTTCTGTCTTAAATCTGTTTGTTACTGTTCAAATTATCTCACATTTGCATAAATAAAAAAAATTGAGGAACAAAAAGTATTCATTTTAATTTTCTTAAGAAAAGAAAATGTTTGAACAGAAAACAAACAACTAATGTTCATGTAACATGATTTCAGGCATTATGTATTAGGCAAAAGTAAAGATAAAAAAAAATAGACAAATAGTTTTGCCCGAGGAAGCGGTAGAATAAAGATAAATTATAATATTTTAGCTTTTGTGATTTGAGATGAATGGAAGTGACTGAGTTAAATTAGCATGTATATCATCTTGCATCAATCACTGGTTCTTTAAAACATCTGAATGTTTTCTACTAAGTCAATATTGTGATTGTATTAATGACTTACACCTTCACCAGGTATGTCACCCATAAGCAGATATGTTGATGATTGTATCCAAAATGATGGCTATTTTTTACTTTTTTGGCATTGCTTCTTGATTCGAGTTAAAAAGGGGTCATTTTTCACTGCATGGGTTTACCTATCTAAACAGGCTGAAGTGAACATCTGGACAGTCTTAATGTCGACGAGAAGAGAAAACAATCCAAACCAACTCAACAGACCATGGGCAGCATTTTCGTCTGTTTCAGGGACGAGCAAAAATCGTTTGTCTGTATAGCTTGAATGGGAATTAATTTTAAAATACTCAAGCATTAAAGTGTATGAGAATTACTTAAAAGGTGAGACCATAAGAAAACCAAAACTCAAGACCACAAACTATCCAGTCAAAATGTGACTCACCTGTACATCAGATTCTGGGCTTATTAATTTATTTTCATTCTTACAAGTTCAAAGTTAAATTGTGCCTGTTGAGCAGTCGCACCTTGTGACGGAGAGGTCGTCTGAATCTGCATTTTCTTCATACTATAACTTTCTAAGCAGATATTTCATCAACAGTCTTATAGGAACTTCATGTACAGTTTTTCTATGGCATCTGGGTATCCTCTGAATGCGTTGATGAGTTTATTTTTCTTTCATTTTAGCAGGAAGATTTCTGTATACAGCAAACTACACTGCCTATGCCATCAAAGTAGCCTTAGTGCGTTAAGTCGTGTCCCGTCTTACCTGGGCCGTCTGATCCAGAGAGGGGTGAATTGAGCTTCGGTCGCTTTGCAGTGGGGGGTCCCGCATCCAGCAGATTGTCAGCCATCCTGATCGGTGAATATTATGAATGGTTGCTAATGCAGGAAAATAGAAGCACGATCAGCCCCACGTCGTCGTAGAAATAGATAACTTTTCCCAATGCCGCACGTAAAGGAGAAATTTCAGAAGATTTTCCCTTTTTCTGGCAGACAGGCAAAACGCTGCCTGGAGAGATGGGATTCAAAAGAGAGGCAACAGCGCCACGCTTCGCCACCGAAGATCAACCCATGATAATCCAACACCCAACACCCACATAATTATCCTCAATAATTACGTCCAAAATTTATTTCGGTTCGCTAAAATAAATAAAAAATCTTCTATAAAATATTACACGATGCGTACGCAAATCGCTTTCCCAGAAGATCGCTAGTTTCACGTATGTACAGAATCATTTTTTTCGTTGTCGAAACGAGCAGTTATAAAATCCTTTTTTGGCTCTAATAAAAAGAAAAAAATTCCCGAAATATTTTCTATGTGGTGGATATTTTTTTTCGTTGCTGTCTGTCGATAAATACAGCGTCTATGGACGGAGATACGGCAAGAAGCGGCGCTGTCTAAAAGGGAAATCAAATATACAGTGAGCTTTCGTGACGACAAAAAGACATGCTCCCCTCACATGTTAGGATTAATTCTCAGCGGAAGAACTAACACTTCGATTTTCTGTTGGGAAAAAAGCCGTATTAGCCGGGTCTGGGTGGCTCCGATGGGTTTTTAAAATTAATGCTCCCCCCGAAATCCCGATTCTGAGCCGCGTCAAGATGGCGGCTGTTGATTCCTCCGATACAAAAAAAAAAAAAAAAAAGTTTTTTTTTTTCCTTCCCAGATAGACCGTGGGGGTTGGAGGGGGAGGTGTTGTGTCTGACGCCCTGACGTAAACCTGTGTCCCACCGTGCGTCATGTAGACGTATATGAAGTTGCCTCCAGAGGTGTAATAGAAGAAAAATTTCATTCGTACTGTTGCAGTTTCAGACTTTTTAAATATTCAGAGCATTTCTACATGTTTAAGTATCTTAACCCGAGGGAAAGATCATTTTCACGTTAACCTTAAGAGTAACGATAACCAACAGGTGCTTTATATGTCCTTTATTCCCAACACATCTCTAAATAATAATGAAATAATTACAATTAAAGAAGAAATAATTCAAATTTCAGTTAGTATTTATAATTTATTACAACTTCACAAACTATATTGTGAGGTAATCATTTTACCCTTACCTCCAATGGTCTACCACAATCATTAAAACATAACCCTAATACCAATCATTACATGAAATGTCCAGGGGAAAAAATTAAAATTAAAATTAAATTATAAGTAATACGCAGTATGCATTAGTATTGTTGCTTGTAGAAAAGTATTTTGAAAATTTGAAAAGTCACTCCAATGATATATTAATACCAGAGATATATTCAAGTAAGGTACATGCAAAGGTACATGAAAAGCAAAGGTTAAGCTGACCAAAACCAAGTACTCAACTGGGTCCATAAAATGAAAAGATATTCTAATGAAAGACAATAATTCCATATGCCAAACACAGTCAAATGATCATGAGCTGACCCATTATTTGATCAGACATACATAATTCTATTCCAATATAGGACTTGGACTCATTTTGCAGCCACAAAAAAAGTGCTTCTTTGCAAAATAACAAAAAATATAAAAATTTGATATTTCTCCATATAGTTTTGAACTGAACTCACATTTGAATAAATACATTTAACATTCAAAATAAATATAAACACACAGACACTTGTGCTTTCTCCTTCATACAGACAGTCCCTTCTTTCAAGCTTGGGTCCTCTTCCAAAAGCCTGGCAGTCTGAGGGTTTTTGCACCATATCTTGCCTATTACCTCCTCTGGACAGATTGGTCCTCCAAACTATGAGTGGCTCTAACAGATCCCAGGAATATCATTTGCAATCTCTTCATTAGCATCTATGGTATATACATCTTCATATACATCTATGGTCCTGTTGGGTTTGGTAAACCAAGGCCTCTATCTTTATCAGGCAGCCATGATCAGAGTCTCAGTCCCACAGCAATATCAGCTATTTCTTCAGGGTGTTGGTCATACATTCCATGCAGAGATTTATCCTTTCATTGTAGTTTCACCTCCTCTTCCCCCATACTAGATTTCAATTCCTGAGGTATTTACTTAGCAGTTCATCACAATGAGGCAGTCTTCTGAAAGTACTCCTGGATCTTTGTCTCATCCTGGACTGTGTCTCCGACACTCACTAGCCCACAGCCTTCGTCCTTTTACTTAGTGTAGTTTCAGGGTGCTGGATTTTGGGTGCAATCATCCATACATTGCAAGGAGCTGTCTTGTCTTGATATTAGAGACTTCTATCTCCTTTATTTTATTTGAGAATCAGATGGCTGACAGGGTACAAATCTTGATAGGTTGAACTTTCTTTTCATTAAGCCAACTCTGCAGGACACTTTTCAGTTTTTGTAGGTACTTTGTTGTGACCAACTTCTTTGCACTATTTTCATTAGCAAGTAAAATCCCAAAGTATTTGTAGAGGTCCTAATCATCCGCTAAATTGCTTTCTAGTACTTAAATTACTTGTTACAGTTGCAATCATCTGGCTGCTTTTAAACACCACTGGGCTAGATTAATCTAAAACAAATGACATTCTAGTATCTTTGCTATATACTTCAGGAAGTTGGATCAGTGAGTCAATATTTTATTCTGTCCTGGAATACAGCTCAATATCATCTATATGGATAATGGATGGTTACTTTTCCACTACAAAACCCATGCATCTGGCCACTGTGTGATTATCACACTGAAAGGGTTCAGGCATGTGCAGAGAAGCAACAAACGGGGCATCTTCTATTGTTGGTACTTGTGTGTTGGTAACTTGTGCAGTTGGCTTTGAGTGTATGTTGATGTTGTAGAGTTGGTACTAAGGCCATCACAGACACCAATAAGCTTTTTATGTATAGTATAGTATGGGCACACATACATAAACCCCAACCATTCTTCCCCAGTAGTTCTAATAAAAATGAACAGCTCCAGTGTAATGCATTGAAATAACTACATTATGATGATCCCTTAAATGCATTCTTGACTGGTTTATATGAAAGTGGAAATGACAGTGAATAAGTTTGATTGTTGTAAACTTTAAAAAGTTAAAAAGTAAAGTAAGAATTAAGTAAAGCTGGATTTAAATGTAGAGCAAAGAAATATAATTTCTTTCATTCAATAACAAAGGATAAGTATAATCTAACATGTATATTAAAAAGTATTCTCTACTTGAGTTAATGTAATCAGTTACAATCACTGTTAAAAGCACAACTCTAGTTTACAAGCTGCAAATTCAACTGGAGATCAATTACTGGCAACTGACTTTATTCAATGTTAAATTTCACTTCATTTATTAACGTGCTATGTACAAAAACATACCCAGAGAAGAAGAAGAAAAAATAAGAAAAACAATTCATTAAGATTGAGTAGAAGCAAGAACAAGTTACTCCAATACTACCCCACAACAAATATTGTGTAGTATGTCTGTATTTCTGTTTGTTTGGATATTTCAAATAGAAACTAACCAAAATGTCTGTTAATTGGTGTTTTAGCATGTCAGAGTTTCTGCAATGAAAAAACTTGAATAAATTTCCAAATCACATTCTTGCTAAGAGCATAATTTCCAATACAGAAATGCATACTTTTACTGACACTCATACATATTTCCACACATGAAAACAAAAATAAACCACAAATATAATTTCAACATTTTTCAAATTATCCATTTTTTTTAAACTATTCAGTACTATAGTACATGCTTGTCTATAAATAATAGAAAATATTGAGATACTATACAGTAGAAAGGCCTAATGTACAAAAGAAATTAGTGCCTTGTGCAATTGTATTTAAACAGCAAGTATGAAACTGACTTCTGATTCTGGAAAAACACCACTTGCAAATCAAAATGATGTTACCTTCAAAGACAATTCAAGAGATGGCAATGACACTCTTTGGCATCACTATTTTCCCGGTGTGTTATTCTGCTGGTTCAGAATGCCACTTACATCTCAATACGTCCAGCTAAACCAACACATACAGTAAGCACAAAAAGCATATTTAAAAAAAAACATCAAAATTACCAAGGGAAAAAAAAAAGAGACATGTAAAGTATATTTTTAACACTCAAGAATCATGCCCTCTACTAGCACTTTAGTTAACAGCAAAGATTATTTTCCCTTTATTGTACTTCAATAAACATTTTGGGCTGCAACAAAGTTTGTGTGCTCATGAGCAAAATATGGTTATTTTCCCTTCTATTGTTAGGATATTTAAATAAACGAGCTAATTATGGAAAGCAATACAAATAAGAGTAACCAAAGAAGGAAAAACCTTTATAAATCAAAATAAGATGTGTTATGTTATGTAACTTTGCATTTAATTGTACACATCAAGAAAAGGCACTGTACAAATTCTATGAAGTCAGAGAACTGTCAGAATTCAATCAAATAAGCAAAAATATAGCAATCAACTCTTGTGATATTTCAAGGAAAATTTAGGAATGAAAGAGCTTGAAAAGAAAAAAGAATTTTTTTTTTTTAAAAAAGGCACAGGCTGATGTAACGCCAAAAGAAATAAAGAAAGTTTTTATATAAGTGGTAATGATGAATCTTACAGGAACAGAAATTGTTAAATAAGAGATGGCAAAGTTAAAAATTATTTTCTGCAACACTTGTTTGCTTCTTGACTGAACAGCTGGTTAGTAAATGGCAGTTAAAAGTATGAGACGTTGTTCAAGATGAGCAACAAAACTAAGACAAGCAGGTGAAGTTCATAGAAAACCTTTTGTCTCTGAGCACACAATCCTTTTTGGTGAGAAACAGCGACAGAGGAAACAGGGCAATATAACTGTACAATATTCAAGCTTAATATGATGGATAAAAATTTTGACAAAAAACACCTATGGGTATGAAATACACTTGGTACACTGCATTTGTATTTACAGTGCTATAACAGTAAGTTTCATGCCGTTGAAAATTTGTTATCAGAAAAAGCATTAAGCTGCTTCCGTCTATTAATGTCTTTCAAATCCTAGATGGCAGAGAGGAGTGCCTCAGATAAACAGCTCAGGTTTTATATAACATGTAACACAATTTAACACATTTATGACATTCCACTTTGATTATCAATGTCTTCAAAGCACTATCAACTAACACAGTGTCATCCATTGCAATCCTTAGGCAGTTTTCTTAATCCATCTATAGTCATGGCTTAAGACATTCACTCATCTATTTGCCAATAGTTGGCAGTTTCTCACAACTGTCTGGATCATGAGAGAAGGGTGCAAACTAGAAGCCTACAATGCTGCAAGCATGCTGATTTAATGTAGCTGAGGCAGTCAACTCAGTGGACATACAAATCTCTCAACTGTGGCCAGAGAAAAAGCTGCCACATCAGCAAAAAAGTTTTTTTTTTCTGTCAAAGACGGTTCCTGACATGTTTGTAGTCCTGCAGTTTAACTAAGTCATTAATAGTAACTCCGAGGCACCTCTCTTCATTAAACCCCAATTGACCCTACTACATATACAGACACTACACTACATGCATGCAAATATACTCACATACTGTAGGCCTACATTGATTAGTCTCAGCTGTGGCTCTCAAACGGAGTCTTAAAGTTTTAACATGTATGCAGGCTCTGGAGCATTTATGTGCAGATTTTACTGTCTTGGAACAACATTTTTTTAATTTGACACATATTGTGATGCCTCTTACATTGTTGCTTTCTTTTAGATAAAAAGGCAAGAATATTATTGAAAAACATAGTTCAAAAGTAAACCTGTAACAAAAGTTGTTTTGTTTTTTTTTAAACCAAACGAAAAAAGTTTTCACATTTATGTTTTTCCCTTTTATTTCTCACTTAAAAAGGCTTGGTTTACATCCTATTCTATTCTAAAGGCACTTAAATGACATTTGAAAGAAATAATTAAGTTTAAAGGTGCAAATATAATCAAGTAATTTAATGCCAGACAATGGGGTTTGTAGTAGGCAAGAGGAAAATTAGCATTTCCATTATTTTCTTGCCCGACACCCTCTTTGTTGTCTACCAAGCACCCTTGATATTATCAGCCAATCATTTGAAACTACAAACAATCTGCTTCCTGGCTGATGCGAAAAGGCTCATGTCTTATCCACCTCCCTTAGCCTCTACCTGAAATAGGACCAAATATATAGCACTTTCATGTGTCAGCTAGCAGGAACAAGAGTTTAAAGGGTTGAGAAATTATGATAAAAGTGCCATTGTGACAAATCCTTACAGCCTTGTTAACTCTCCAGCATTACTGTCACAGTCATTCTCACATTTGTCCGTCCTTGTGTCTTTAAGGGACCTTGTTGAATTTTGGGTTGTTTGCTGCTGGGTAGAAGATGATCCTTCAAGACTGGTTACAGGTACAGATGTTAAGCTGCTGTGAGACATAGATCGGTTGGCATGAGGAGTCTCCATGGAAGGATGTCTTTCACTGGTGTCTGCGTTTTTTATGTGGCTAAGCCCTGTTGCATTTGAGGACCCAGTGCTGGCACTGGGCACCACAGTACTGGGACAGCTTGCAGTCGTGCTGGTTGTCGGCACCATGCTGGCGATTTCATCAGTGGGAGATCGACCAATGCTACCATCCACCTGTGCTCGAATCTCTGGTGAGACCGAGAGCTGGTACTGAGGCACGGGGCCACTGTCACTGCTTTTAGGGTAAAGGAAGGTCTTCATTTGACCTTTTCCTTTGACATTAACTGTTCCCCTATAATCAAACTCATAATCCATTCCGTTGAGCACACAATAGCTTTCTTCACTTACCTGGACACGACATTCAACACCTGTTGTGTCCATACGACTGGCAATATTGACTGTGTCTCCCCATATGTCATAGAGAAGTTTAGTTGTACCAATTACCCCAGCTGTTAGAGGCCCATGATTAAATCCAATTCGCAGCTTGAAGCCAAACCCAAGCATGTTCTTGTTGAAGTCATCCACTACATGCATCATTTCTAGGGCAAACTCAAAAAGAGCACGAAGGTGTGTATGAGGATGGGCTGCATCCGCACACTGCTGAGCATTGAGTCCAGCTGCTGCCATGTAAGTGGCACCAATGGTCTTGATTTTTTCAATATTTGTGAACGCAGGCTTCCGCAGGAGCTCATCAAAGTCGCCAATTAGTTCATTGAGGACACGGTAGCATTCCTTTCCTCCCTCATAACTTTCCTCATAAAACTCACTGAAGTTAACAATACTGGCAAATATGACACCTACGTTGTCATGGTTCTTGGAATAACTTTGGGTAACTTTAAGCTGCTCTGCCACATGGATTGGAATTATATTGCGAAGCAGCCAGTCAGCCTGGTCCCTCATGTTCTGAATCTTTATGCGGTGCTGATCAGCTTCAACATTTCCATGGTAATGCAAACGGTAACTGACCTCAAATTCACGGTTAAGGAACCAGACAAGCAGAAGGAGCAGGAAAAAGGCCATGCATACCTCAGGACCAAGAAGTTCCTGTGGGTGGGGTTGTGGTTCAGGATCTGTTGGGTTCTCAAACAAAATAAAGGAGGCGTTGCTACTGCTGTTCTGACCATCAGACCTGTTTAAGTGTAAGAGAGAAAGGGACAGACTTAGAAACCATAAAAATCCAATCATACATTTTCTACACTTAGTAAATTCAAATATTAAAGAAAAAGAAGAGGAGTGGAGATATGGGATTATATTCAACTCAAGAAACAGAATCAACTTGTGTGCTTCCACAAAATTAAGTTCAGTACATCACTCAATTAAATATATTTGAAAGAAACATTAGCAGAAGGTTTTGGATGTCAGCTATGATGTAATTTCCACTTTTAAAACTGGTGTGCATATTTATTTTCTTAATTTTCCATCACTGCACTACTGATGCTTTTTAAAAAAGCCTCAGGTCAGCTTGTCCAGGCCAGAGTCCAGACTAAACATGGAGAAGCAGCATTTAGTTGTCATGCTGCAAACAAGTAGAACCAACTGCCAGTGGAGATTAAACTTTTACCTAATGTAGACACTTTTAAATCCAAGATAAAACATTTTCTCATGGGCCTACGCTTGAAATCTGAATAGTCATTTTTAACTTTTCTTGCTTTCAAAAATTTAATTTAGGATTTTATAATTTTATCATGATTTTGCTATTTGTTTCTTCCTTTTACTACTTTTTAATACTTTCATTACCATCTGTAATGCTTTGAATATTTTATGCCAGGCAGCTTAAAAAAATCTTGTACATGAAATGTGCCATACAATTAAACTTGCCTTATTTAACAAGTATTAAAAAGTTGTGATTCAATCTAAAGTTTGAGCCCAAATATTAACAAAAAAAGTCCTTACCAGAAAAACAAATTCTTAACAACTCTGAAAGAAATGTAAAATAAATAACTACAATTAATGGATTAGGAACATCAAGAAATCCAATATAAAATGACTTTGGCTTCTTTTGAAATATTTTAATCATCATTTGCATCATCATTTTTCTACTAAGTGGCATATTATTAGCACTTATTTGAAATAATATGACATGTTCATACATTTTCTCCCTTTTCATACCTGCAGGGGGAGCTGAAAAGCAGGACAAGAATTGTCAGCCCAACCAGTGTGGCTATTGTTGAGCGCATCCAGTAGCAGAGCTGGCAGAAATTACAATACTGAATGATAGCTATGATTGTAGCACAGCAGATGAACATGGTAAACTAAAGGCAAAAAGAGACACACAGAGAGTAACATTATTATCAAAAAAATCAGCACAATGAAAAATGAAAATCATTCTGAATGGGACACACAAACCCCTCCACCACGATAAGGTGACGGCTCAGGGAGGGTAATGGTTTATCTCAAATATTTTTCACAGCTCAAGGACAAGTTAAATGTGTATTTCAGTCAGAAATCTAAATTTTACAAGTGTCATAGTCCTACAGGTAAGGATAATTAAATCAAACAATGTTACCACTACAAACTAAGAAAAACATAAAACTTGACCTCACCTGAATGGAGAAATGCATGTCACAAGTAACATGGGAAAAGACTGCTACAGCGGGTAAAGACACAAGAGCAGCTCCTATGAAATGACGAGCAATCCAGGATGACACAGCTCTCATCAGGACCCGAGTGCAGTTCAGCACACTGTCCAGGTAGAAAGCCATACTGGAGAGGAAATACAACAAACCATGACTGATGATGACTGCCATGACTAAGAGCATATTGTTTTACCCCAGTCCGGCTATACTTTAAAAAAGGAACAGACACATTACACAACTCTCTGTGATTTACTTTTTTTTTTTTTTTTTTTAGATCATATGAGAAAAAGAGAAAGACAGACATAAACATCGCCTAGCCATTTAAAACGTTAAATTGGAGGGGTTCCACTGATAAGTAAAAAGATTTATAGCTAGTTCCTTTGAGAACCTTTACTTGTGATCTTTTTTTTTTTTTTTTTTTTTACCATCGGTTTCTGCCCCCATTCCCTCTCTTCTCATCTGTCCTGAAATACACTTTAGGTAAGCAGAACGCATTATGCAATGCAATTTGCACATTAACTAACATGCCTGACAGAATTTCCAAATTAAGTAAATAACATTTGTACTTAAACAGTGCCCTCTAACAGGGATATTAAACTTACAAATCAAAGTTTTCCAGATTTGACTCCACTACTTTTCAGAAATGAAGCTACTTGCTTTGCATAGTGTTATATATTAAATTTTCTGTATTTCTTTGCTTATTCTACAACTTTGTGTGCTGCTGGTATTGATTAAATTAATTTATATTTCATAATTAAAGAGGTGCTCAACAAAGCCTAATTTTTTTCTCTTAAATAAAAGGTTTAAATTTATTAACAAATTACAGATTTTAGTATTTGTTCAAAAACCTTTCTTAAAATTATGTCTATGGTTAAACTGGTATTTTAAAACCCAAACTCTTTCTATAGTATCTTACCGAATAGCAAACAGAAGTGCCAGAACCTCCAGCAGTGCAGCTCCAGCTGTCAGAGTTAGTGCTGGTGTGGACAGATTTTGCTGGGTAACAAGTGGCCGAAGGTAGCATGCCAGTGATAGAGCCAGAAATACTAAACAGCACAGCAGCATGTCCAAGAAACAACTGAAAGTCGGGCTGGCAAATGTCTGTACTGCTGCTTGGTTCTCCACCTGGGAGGCAAGACAAACAAAGCAAAAGAGGTAGAGACGGAAGCAATACTGAAATGAATGGAAAGCAATTCCTTAACAACTTTTAATTGAGTCTCAGCTGAGATCAGTCCGTTCCACTTGCAACAGAAGCAAAAAGTCAAAATGTACTTCTGAGATTGCACCAGCAGAGGACACTGCAACCAAACGCAAAACTGCTTTTAAGGTCCTGCAGAGATTTGTCTTTGCCGCAGTCTTGACCCATCTGACGTTAACATAGTGCTAACAGGCTTCACAGAAAATACTCAAACAAAAGGAAACAAGGGAAATAGGAGGAAGACACAGACGTGAGATTTAGATACCCACACATAAAAACAACCAGAACAGGATGGCTGGAATCATGAAAAGGCAAACATTACTTAAACTCTTAATGATGGCCAGATCACAGAGACAGAGGTCGCTTAGAGTATGTCATAGTCCAATCTCACAACACACAAACAAAAGAATTCAAAAATACACACATATGCATCCACGCTGTTTATACAAGTAAGCATATGGGCATCAATATGTCAAAGCTTCAAGAAATACACACCTCTTCCTGGTAGCTTATCCGGTAAGCAGACTCCAGGCTCCTTTCCAGGAAGGTGAGGCTCAGCTTGTGTAAGGGAGGCTTGTAGAAATAGTCCTTCATAAGACTGTCACAGACACAGTGGAAACTGAAACATAATGTCCAATTTACACCCAAATAGTAATTATTTGAGTAAAAATCAGTATACATTTTACCATCAAACACGGAAAGCTGCGTCCATGCATTAAGATTGCAAATCTTAAGACTATGTAAAAAAGCTTTTCTTGAGTTATAATAACCTGTCCTCTTTAATAACATCCACAAAGTGAGCATCACTTCTCTCCCTGAAGTTCTTAGATCGCAATGGGATGAGTGCAGAGTGGTCCATGCCCATAGCTCCTCCACTCCACGTCTTCTTCTCCTTTTCCTGCAGCATCTCACACAGTGAAGTCTGGCTGTTATTCAAAGCTTCCAGTTTAGGACTGAGCAGGCCATTCACAGCCTTGGGGCTGCGCCCAGCAGATACCGCTGGGGAGCACTTCAGATTTGAAGAGTCCTAAAGGAGGAGCAGTTTGAGAGAAATCATGAATTCCCAAGAAAGAAGGTGTGTTAATAGATATTTGTTTTGAGAGTAGGTCAGCAACAGTAAGTAGTTTATGAAGAAAACATGAAAGTCAAAGACTGTGCTTTAGTTCTCATGATTCAAATCAGTGGATATTTTATCTAGGATGAGTGAAGCTCCATTTCTTTGAACTCTTTATGTGACCTTTTTTTTTGTTGTTGTTTTTGCTCCTGGGCATGAAATGCCCCAATATAAGACAGAGTTACCATGGCATAAAAGGTGCTACACAAGATAGATATTTGAGCCTTTTCTAAACAAGATATGAATGTCAGTTGTTTTAACAATTTTGACTTCTTTTTTGCTTGCTTCAGGTGACAAGAACCTAACCATGCTGTTGCCAATTTTGTGGTCATCATGGCAGCCGTTGTGCACCATTCCTTCCTCCAGAGGCTGATCCTCCCCTTCCATCAGGCTCACGCTGCAGGACAGACAGGGGAACTTTGTGGCGTATGGCGGTGAACAGGAAAAAAAAAGGGGAGAAACAAAATATGTGGATATGAAAAAAGGTGGAGAATTATTGAATTTTTCAGGAGAAAACATGTAAAGTTGGAGACACATTTTTCTGAGGATAATATTAGTGGGTGATATAGCAAAAGACTATATCACCCACTATATCAGCCTTTGTTATTAGAGATGACAAAAAGTAGAGAAAAATGGTCCTTTTCTGGGTCAATTTTTCATTTTATGCAAGTGTGCACATGGTAATGACAGATCTCTGTACTGCAACTGACCATGACACAGATACAGTTAGTACAAGGTACTGTTAAGCAATTAAGAGCAATAAAATGTGCAAAGCATAGATGGCACCTCCTGGTTGCCTACTTACCATATTAAATGTGCAAACAAATATTTATACATAGGTCTTACAGATCCTTTCACACACTATATTGTCATCAATTCTTTTAAAAATGCCAGGTCGCTCAGTATAAGTCATAACTGGAATGCAGAGAATAAAAAGCTGTACATCGGTTGTAGGTAGAAAAACTTGAAAAGTCCCCCGCTTGAGTTTGCTCATTAGCATATTAGCGTCCTCACTGATTCCTCTGCTTCCCATCATTTCTCTATAGTCTTACTTCTCTGTTCTACCAAAGCAACAACACTGCAATCCTTGCTGTAAAGGTAAATACAGCTTTGATGGACCTGTTAGGTTAATTAGCAATTCAGGTCACTTATTACACCAATTAGTAGTTGGGAGGAAAAACATTTTTTTCTTGTCAAATTTAAAAGATCTTAATGCTTTACTCTCAAATTACTTTAGGGATTAAATATAAACAAGGCTGCTAGACAAATGGAAGTGTCTTGTAAATACACAGATGTAGGTTAGGCTAATCAAATGTAAAAAGTGAGCTTAGACACAGTCTAGCAATGAAGGATGCACACAGCTACAATAACCCAATTACACGGAGCACATGGAAATGTGTGGCTGCACATAATACAGAACTGAATCAATACAAAATCAACACTTCTTGCTTGCAAAAAAAGAAAATATTTATAAAAGCTTCTGATACACCCACATACAGGAAAGAGGTTGTGGTAGAAAAATAGAGCTTAGCAGTCCTCCTCAGGCAGTGGAGATGCAAAATGATAAACAATCCAAACATGCTTCTTCACCATTGCTGCTTACTGTGCTCTGCTAGTTACTACACACCTTGGTCCCATCTGGGGGAAGGGCACAGGCTGAAGGGGCTCCATCAGGTGTACTCATTTTGGACATGCGACACATAGGATCTGCAAGTTCTAGTCCAGACAAACCCATCTGGGAGCAGCTGCAGTGAGAGTGAGGCTCCACTTTCCTGCCTGAGATCAGGTAAGTCTTCAGACCTGGACAGAGGAAAAAAAAACTGCTAAATAGCGTAAATGGAATAGGCCTAAGTTTGTTTTTTCATCACAGCTTTTATGACGGTACTGCTGGTTATGGGTTTGCATTGGGACTCAGCAGAGGCGCACTACCACAGATGAATTCCCTCAGTGACTTATATAAGCAGGTTTTAAAGAAAGAAAAGCACTGAATATCAATCTCTCCTACTTGTAAAAGACAAGGTCATACACATGAATCATGCTCCCCTCTATATATAAGTATATAAATGTATTGTATGCGTCTGTATTTTTTTTTTTTTATTTTTTTTTTTTTAACCATTTCTATCATTTTAGGGATGAGCATGGTACACAAAGTGCACCAAGGTCAATATTTTTTCTAAAAGTTATTTCTGTTCATCCCACAAATTTAACTAAACCTTCTCAAAACCTGATAATTAATTTAAGGCATTGGATTCTTTGCCACCAGTTTCCTTGATCTAGACTTTTCCACAATGACAGATTTAATCTTTTATGTGTACATGTGCATCAGTGTGTGGGGGAGTTCTGATACTCCCATCCAATAACCATGAGACACCACATTTTGGACACAACAGGCAAATATTTGAACACCTGCTTCCTTCCACTTCTATCAACATTAACATTTCCATTGCTCTCACATGGCTTCTTTTTTGTTTGCAAGATATCTAAGCTACTGGAGTTCAGAGAAAATAAAAGAAAAAGAAATACAAGGAATTGGGAAGTTGTTACATGGCGATGGCTATAGTTTCCTGCTCCACTGAGATTTGATATTCCCTACATGGTGCATTTCATACCCTCAGTAAAAATTATTCTAGTCTTTTCCACTCTGGCACACCAGGATATTGCCATTTGTGTTTCTATTTCACCAGTGCCATGATAGAATATAATTGACAGAAAGTGTTTTACGGCTTAATAAAATGGGCTTTTAGTCCACATAATTGAATTAAACTTTTTTATTGTAACATAAAGACTAACTAAACACAAGAAAACAAAATCAAAGGATTATAAAATAGATATAAAACATGTTTGTCCAAAGGGAGTGGGAAGGAGCCATTGCTTAATCAATTCCACCTCCTTGCCACACACCATTAACTATTTCACATGTATTTCATTATATTGTTATATAACATTTAAAGCTCTATAGGTCAATAACAAAAGTAATAATAATGTCATCATCAGTAATAAAAATACTATACTGTATTTGTTAACCATAATGATAATGCATGTAATAATAATTTTTATTATCATTATCATCATCATTATTATATTATTATTATTACTGAGAGCTAGATGACCAGTAACCTCTAGAGTCTAGATTATTATATTGTGACAGTACACAATCACAATAACAGGTCTCTGTGTGTGTTTGTCAACTGCACAGGTAAATACTGAAGACTGAAGAGCTAAACCACATAATTCAACTGTCAGCAAAGCCGTAGCCTCGGGCTCTGAGAATTGTCTGCACTAAGTACTTCAGACAGGTCTGCCACTGCCTCTGTTGAGCCACCTTGGGGCTTTGCTCTGACACACACAATGACACATGGGTACACATTCTTCTCATTTTTAAAGAGAATCATACACAAACAAAACTTAAGAGCACAGATAATGTGATTCAATATGAACAACATGCATGTAAAGAGATAAATGTATAGACAAAGACATTATGATACACTCTCAGAAAGATCAATGCACAACACCAGTACACAGAGATAGCAGAGGAGTTCATAGATGGCCTTGCATTAGCTATGGTGATAACCAGGAGAGATTTGGGGATAGGACAAAGCCAGTAAAAGGCAGTAACAACAAACTAATTCTTTGCATCAGTGATGCAGAATGGCACAGAGAATGAGCAAAAGGTAGCAGGAATCTGAGGAGTCTTTCTGACTGGCTGTGAAAATGAAAATGTGTGACTGTGGTGTGTTAGAGAGAACCCAAGGCACAAATGCACAACACATACACAGGACATTGACTAATTTCATTAGTTTCTCTAATCAAATCCCCCTGTGCCTCCCACCATAACCCCCTGAATTCTGCTCATGGGTCAGCAGGGTTATTTCCCCCTCCATCTCAGTTTCCCCTGCCTTTCTCTGCCTTTATCTCAATACTGCTGAAAAGATAATTGAGTTTCATTGACACACAATGTTGTCTCAACTTGTGAAAGTACCAGAGGTAAACATGTCCATCTGTAAAACATCTAATAGTGTATTTAAATGCCAGAGAAGTTAAAATAATGCTGCATGGTCTCAAGCACAGTGGGTAGAAAGATGACATGTGACCAAAATATGCAAGTCATAATATATTTAGAATGACAATTGAAGCAAGTCCTGCTGTAACAGCAACACTGCCTGCAGAGTAATAAATAATAAAAAAAAAAAATAAAACAGCAGACCAAGCCAAATTCATCTGAAAAGAATCACTGGACCATTCAACCTCCATTCCCTCTCAGTGTAACAGCTTATTAAAGATAAAACAGCATTTCAAACTGACCTGCACACACAATCATAAGGCAAGAAAATTCTCCGGCCTTATATCTATACATATTTTTATTCCAAACTATTGAGCGATTGCTGGATCAAGTATTTTTTGGGTGATGCTTGTATTAAGGCAGGATGCACATTAAGTGATTATCCTTACAGATTAAAATGTGCACAACTAATGTACAGCTTTATTACCTTTGATGAAAAGGGGACAAAAACAGAAATTTAACTGACTGAGAAATGCTGAAATGTAAAAAGCCAGTCAAATGGAAAGACTTCCCTAAATAAATTGAGCTGATAATAAGCACGACCAAAAATGATTCACAAGCTGAAGTTTTGAGATTTAGTATGAACCACTTGATGGCATAAATATTCCTGATTAAGCAGGTGGATGGTTGCATATTAGATCACCATCAGACATGGGCACCAGACAGGAGTCGGTCAGGAGAATTCTACGAGAATGGATTGCTTTTGTTATAATAGGCTTACGGGGCCATTTTCGAGCAGGAAATTACTTCCAAAACTATATGCCAAACCTCAAGCATCGTTAACAATGGCAAGTCCACAGTATTCAAGTAGGCTATGATCTGTATGTAGGACAACACACTTTGACAAGCTTCCTAAAAGTCTGCTGCTTGACAAGTCAGCAGAGGCCTAGATTATGACCTAGTTGAATAGTCAGACTAAAATGGTCTTTTTGCCTAGTACTTTTCCTTGACCTGATTGGAAAATGTCATGAGGTTAAGAAAAGATGGCAGCAGAAAAGTGTACGTTTAACAGCCATCCTCAAGAAGAATCAGACCATACCCAATAGCTCAGATGTGTTCCCCATAGTGAAATTAAAACTAATAACTATTTCACAAAAGCAGATTAAGCACCTTGCCCAATAAGTTATTATGTTGTAACTAATGTTATATCCTAAATATTAACAATAAGTAAAAATCTTTTTATTGAAAAGAAAAAGTGAAAGATTCAATATAATTATTCATTAGTATAGTACCAATGCACAGTCATCACAAGACGGATTTATAGATATAACTAAATCAAGCCGATTCATTAGAGTCCAATAAAAAAAAAAAGCACATTAGTGAAATTTAAAATTCTGTTCATAGAAGCCCATTCATAACAAATATTCGCCTAGCTTCGGACAAGATTACATAAAATCTTGTCTTCACTTCCCATTCTAAGCAGACAGAGGTCAGTGGGTGATAGTAAAAAGTAAAAAGAATCCCTTTCAAGATGTAACAGACTGCTCAGATTGCTTTAATATCCACAAAGTACAATTTGAGAATAATTAAGTATCCCGATAAAATGTTGCAGCTGTTACAGAAACTTCAGAACAGAATAACTTCTTTGCTTTTCAGAAAAGTAGTAAGATGCATTAAAATGTTTTTGGTTTGTTTTTTTAAACTGTGGGAATTTGAGCTCTCATGGTACCAACTTGGCTAATTTTAGAGTTCAGAAACTTCCACAAATAAATAAATATAATAAATATTAAAGACTATTCAGACAGGCTATTGACTTTCTTACTTAGGAGATTTCCATCTAGGAAAGCCTTGTATAGTGGATGAGAATCATGACCCAAAAAGCCTAACACATTGAATGCAACAGGAGGAAGTGGGTTAAAAAAAAAATAAAAATCTCAAAATCAAGCTGATTTCTAGGGGAGCTAACAGGAGACCATCTGTGGTGTGCTCTGTCCATCACTTCCCATTAAGACTTGGCTTACATAAAAAATAGTCGTGTTGCAGGCTTGAATACAGATATTTCAACCCTCTTTTCTGTGACAGTATAAATGAACTAATATGGGTCATGCCTGATATTGGGAATCTATGGCCCTTCTCTCCACAGGTTATGTGGATGTTTGTTAGGCTGATCTCATCTTGTTGTTGTCCTTACATCAGTTGTGTCAGCCAGAGAAGAGAGAGAGAGATATCCATAGAAAAGGCTGTTATCTGTGTGTTTTTGGATGAAAGGATACTTGAGCTTTTAAGCAGATGACTGTGTTAGTGTGCTTATTCCTTTCCCTTCAAGGACAATCTCATCTACAATCTAACCTTGCAGCAGCTGAAATTGCAGTGTTGTCGGGCAGTAAATTGTGGCCCTGATAAGCAGCTTGTTCCACAGTCCACTTCAACGGGGTCCAGCATCATCAGAATACAGCTGTGCTCCAAAGGCCTCATAGCAGGAAAAAGGTCAGTAAGCTTCATGCTGTGTGTTCCAAGTGATGTCTCTTGTGTCTTTCCTGCTGAGTGTGTGTCTAGGTGTGTGTGTTTTTCTACTATCCATCTATCATTCTGGACATCAATGGGATGGTTTCTGAAGCAGGTGCATGACCAAGTGTTGGCCCCCTCTTCCTCTGAGATGCCCTTGGGCTAAATGAAGAGCATTATTAGTGACAGTGTCTGGGCATTATGGGGCGTGAAGTGTATGAACTGTCTTTTGCTATCAGCTGACAGGGAACAGTAGATAACCTTTCATTGTGAGAGCCCAATCCTATCATCTCCCTCTCCAAGCCCCTTTGTTTAGAACAGATGAGTCCAAAATGAGAAAACATCTGCAAACAAATAATACATCACTTCAACTCCTCCCTCTCGCCACTTTGTGTCCAAGCTCTTGTGAACAACAACTATGGCAGAGCTCTCTTGGCATTGTGTTTAGTGTGCTTCAGTGCACAGATCGGGTGTACCAAACAAACACACTATTTAAAAAAAAAAAAAAAAAAAAAAAGGTGGATACACACAGCACAAACTACAATGGTCATTTCAGACACTTGTAATACAACCCTCTTCTGGCCCCAGGCAAAGAGAAGGACAACTAAGTGGAATGCAAACAAACCAGCAACAAAAACTTGGCACACATTTGCAATGTCCTACATACAACAAAGCTCACAGAATGAGGAATAATGTAAAAAAAGAAAGAAAAAAAAAAGCCAAAGGAAACAAAAAGTAATCGTAAAAATCCTATTTTACCTCTGGGACACAGGTAAAAGAAAAACAGCCATGTTAGTGGTGGTGGGTGGGAAGGGGATAACACAGATACGGTGGCCATAAATATGAAACTCACTGAACACTTATCGCAAAGCAACACCTTTTCTTTCAACTTCCATTAACAACCCAAGTGGGACTGAGAAGCCAATGCTGTTGTCCCAGAGAGGTTCATTAAAAACAGAAGAACACACAGGCCAGAACTTCGGAGAGTTGGCAGATACGCTTGAATCAGCGCGCGCGCGCACACACACGCACGCACGCACGCACGCACGCACGCACACACACACGCACACACGCACACACGCACACACACAAAAAAACATATCATGTGTCTGATCTTCTCATAATGACAAGTTTGCTTTTCAGGGCCAGGTATCGGGGCAGGAGGGCAGGGGAGCAGGTGGTACAGAGATACAGCTCTGCTAGGCTGAGCAGCTCTTTGTGCCATTTGGCACTGTCAGCAAGAGCACCCCTCCTTCTCTCTCAGCTGTGTCTCTATAACAGGATATACTATACTTCTTGTTCCTGTTGATTGGGAAGAGGGCAGGAGAATAAAAAGAGGAAATCTGTCAATCATCACACCCAGTTTAAAAGAATTCCATTACTGAGGTATGATGCACAGGGGACAAGAGAGAGTGACAACACAGAATACAAAGATTTCAGGAGTTTAAAAAGAGACAGAATATCAGAACAGTTTTGTGAGTTTTTAGCAGTGGAAGAACAGAAAAGCCTTCCATCCCTGACTGAACCCATTCTGTCAGAAACATGAATGACACATGTATTTTTCATAAGAAATCTCAGTGGGACTCAGGCTGTCATTTTTGTCAGTTAAAGAGAAGCAGAGGGTTTGCGTGCATCTCCTGAGCGAAGAATTGGTGGGAGCCGTGGGAGGAGGGTGAGTGGTGACCTTCATCTTTACAGCTGAACAGTTCTGCTGAGTTCATGTCTTTTGGGGCATGAAAGGACATGCAATGATGTGAGCAGAATTATTTACAATGTCAAATTAGGGAAGACCATTTCTTCTGTCAAAATATCTAGCAGAGTTTGACAAAGAGGACTGCCTCCATGTCCATTTTGCCAATAAAATACTGCTTTCTCTATAGTATAGGAGAGTTTCACTCATTGTACTAAGAAAGCACAGAATAGTAATGACTTGACTACATGGTTTGCACTGAGCTACGACATTCAACACAATTTCTACGCTTATGTGTTATTAAAGCAAGTGTTTACTGAGCATTATAGCATATTAAAATATATAAATATATGCTAAATGTGTGTTGCAGTGTTTCAGCTTCCTCTTAGCTTACTATTGTTGTGGGCAGTCAAACTTTGTCCACATTTTCCAATGTACAGTAGATGTTCAAGTACCCACTAACAATTCCAAAAACAGCTTTCTTTTTACAGTATACACTAAACTAATGAATAAGTTAATCCTATTAAAACCGCTTTTCTTCTCCCTTTTGTATTTTCAATATAAATAAAAATGTCAGAAAATTTCAGAAATCTGGTAGGTAAAAATAGGTAATAGACTGCAGTATTTTTGAGGCGAAATGTGAAGCATGCCTCCCAGCAAGCCTTACATCAGTCATTTTTAGATATTTCAAGTTCCTGAAGTATTTTACAGAAGCAAGAGTGTTGTAAACAAAGCCATAGTAATGTTTGGGATAAATTGCATCAGTCTGAGTTGATAAGAAGAAACAGGAGGTCCTGCACACCACCTGGGTTGTCTCAGCATGACCTTTCCTTTCTCTATTTGGCACAACATGCCCCTAAACTGTGAATTAGCTCAGAGACCTTTCAGCTTACACACAAAACAGTCCTCACACAACAGGCCATTCTGAGGTCTTGCTTCCTGATGCAATCAACAAATCTGTCAATATCCTTCCCTTCTTTTTGTCCTTACTGCTGTGCTGTAAACAGAGAGATAAAAAAAAACACATCCATATTTGGCCTGTGCATTTTTCCTGGCTTCAATCTGGCCTTTCCACTGCTCTCTCAAAAACAACAATAGAAACTCTTGACATCTCTCCAAAGTCTTTAACTCTCACTTGACTGTCTATTTTGTATGCTTTGTGTGCTCTTTTTGTATTCTGTGCCTGCAATCCCTCTATCCTTGATAGTCCCCAGCTGGCATGGTCTGCTGGCAGAACAATAGATACAGTTGAAATCCCTCCAAAATCTGACATCCTCCTCTCTTTTGCTCAGTGGTCTGTATTTTTTCCAGGCTTTGTCAATCTTTCTGAGGTTCAGTGTCTTTCGCTTCCTCATTCTTGCTCCGTATTGCAGTCCAAGTATGCTCCATATTCTTTTGTTTCAAGTCCATATCCGTTTGCCTCAACACCACATTGGCATAGTGGGTTGTGCTCTGCAAAGAATTACCCCAGCTGACATCATCTCAAAAGCTTACATTCACTTTCTGTTTTTACACAATCCTTCTTTGTCCATGCATATGCAGTTCTGAGTGTTAATTCTCTTAAGCTCTTTTCCTCCCACACACAATGGTGACCATATGGCTGTTTGTAGCAATCAGCACATCTGTGTACTCTGTGCAAATATCCATATGCAAAGACAGCACTTTCAAAAATCTTTGACAAAAAAAGTTATGTGTTTTGAAGCTTTCACCAAACATAAAAGCACATCTGAATATAAAAATAAATCAAATTAAAAAACAAGCATGATAAAAAAATAAAAAAAATAAAAAAAGTGTGCATATGTGACAAAATGCAATGGAAGATGGGGTCCAGGCTGCACAGTAGTTGGGTGGTGGGTGGCACATTAACCTCACAGCTATAAAGTTCCTAGTTTGAACCTCAGTTTCTGTGAAGAGTTTCAACATTCTCCCAATGCATGCATAGGTTTTCTGCAGATACTCCAACTTGTTCCAACAGTCCAATATGTACTTTTTATGTTAACTGGTGGCTCTAAAGTCTCTCATTTGCTTCCATTGGCACTGCGCTAAACTGGCGACATGTCAGGGATGTACCTTGCCTGGTAGGTGTTAGGATAAGCTCCAGCCCATCTGCCACTTTTTTTTCTTTTCAATTTCTTCTCCTTTATTAATGTAAAAATATTCACCTTTATTCTGTCGTTGTTTGATCAGTATAAAGATTAATTTGTATTTTTATAGCCCTTAAATCTGTTTTACATTTACAGGGAAAAAAGGAAAAATATCTGTATAGCACTTCAAACCTTGGTTTTCAAACATACCAAATGAAAAAGTAATGATGATTAATTACAGTCTGAGTACAAACTGCATTCATTTCCTCCATGATAATTTACAAATTGGGTCTGCGGTCCGACACCCAGGTCTCTTCCATTTCAGAACAAAGACCAAATTACCACAGAAAGACATGCATTTCAATTTAATGAACCATCTTGAGTTTTTCCTGTCAGTGCTGCTTTCAACTAAAATTCGATTTCATCACATACTGAAATATCACAGCCAGAGATGCTATTGACCTGCTGCTGTGAGCAGTGCTTTCCTATCGATTCAACAGTGACCACATTTGTGGCTGTGAGGAAAATTATCAAAGCAAACAGCCATCAAGAGACAAAACTCTTTCCTTTATCTCATGCAAAACCTGTCCCTTACTTTAATATCATATATAAATTTTGAGTGATGATATCTTCAGTCGTGATTAATGATAAAAAATGTGTTTCATCCTCTTCCATGAAATGAGATGCTCTCTGAAACTGAAGTAAATGAGTCTGGTAGTTACACGCTCATTCCCCCCCCCAAAAAATCATCATCTACCTGACTTAGAGACACAAGATGTATATATGCTGTTTGCACGTTGACTCCTCTTTCTTCTTTAAAAGGAGAACTGACAGACTCATTAAGTCTCTTCAATTGGTAAGAAAAGCAGAAGCAATCTGATACAGGATTTGCTTAGATAAACATCTCTGTACTATTTCAAGGTTGTTGAAGATGCAGTCAGAAAAACAGCAGAGGCAGCAGTCTAGGAAAGTTGTACAATGAGATGGCAACAAAAAAGAATCTACACACACACACACACACACACACACACACACACACACACACACACACACACACACACACACACACACACACACACACACACACACACACACACACACACACACACACACACACACACACACAAAAGAGATGAGAAAGACAAATCCAAAGTCAAACTGATGGGAACCTCTGCAAGAAACATTTGAGATACTTAGTACCACTCACATACACACATACTGTAAGTCAGTAATGGCCCTTAGGAGTAACAGCATGGGGGTTCTCTGGAGGAATAAAGTATATGGAGTAGTGTCTTACAGCAATTGTGAAACAAGGAGAATACACTACATTATGGTCAAAGAAAAGGTGAGTACTGAAGCTCAGTTCACGAAAGAGTAATCAATCATCACTATGCAAAACCATCCTATGTAAAACCAAAATTTGCTTACATTTTAACTGAACCTATTACTATCACTTGTGAGATCAAAGCATAACAGATTATTCCTCTGTACCTCTCCAATTTTACAAAAACTAGTGAAAACACAACTTTGTATTTAAGGTTTATCAAATACAGCAAATATGAAAAGAAACTAACATTTTATCCACTTTATCGATACCTTTCACACTGGTTTAGAGTACACCTCAAGTCTCATATCTTTTCTGGGGTCTTAAATATATTTAAATAATATATAACAATATGATGGAGCATAATGGAGAATAAACAATATTAGGTGTTTTATTTAGGTAACGGACAACGACAAGAGTGTGAAGACTCCTTCAGCTTCGCAGAAGCAGTAGATGAAGGAGGCTTCATTTTTGCTGGACTGTATTACTTTGTTTGGCATTTTGTTGATGGTAGAGCTGAGTGCCTTGTATCTCCTTCCAGAATCTCTATGTGTTTTACTATGGTTTAGATCTGGTGACACAAGGCCATAGTTTGACTCACAACCTTTTTTATATAATCAAACAATTTTATTCACAATATGGGAGTATTATATTGCCAGCATAATTGCAGATGCAACTGAATAATCACTCAGAGAAAAAAAAACCCATGGCATTGATTTCCATTGATCTTTTTCTGTAAGGGAATAGACATGTCAACCAATATCATGCCAGCACATATGCCATTATATGTAACAAGTTCCAGGGAAATTCTTTTCAATTTTCACTGAACAAAAGAGACGGAACTTGATTGACAAAAAAGACAAACATTTATAGATGCTCATAATTGCTTACTAAAAAGGTACCAGAAATGAATAATATATAGATCAGTTCTGATTTTATAGCATGGCTTCTCTGCAAACTGAGTTTGTTGTTGCAGCTATACAAGCTGAAGCTAATCTGGCTATTAAATATTAAGTGGCCCTGATTACAGGTCAAAACTCTGGGAGAAAAATGCTCCACTGCTGAAGAGTTTATTGACCCAAGGACATAAAAAGTACTTCTTTAAAGAAAGTATGATTATTTTCTTTTTTTTTTCTTTTTTTTTTTTTTTTTTTTTTAATTCTTTCCCATGTCCGATCCCCCCTACAAAAAATACTATAGGACAACATGGGATATTTGCAGAATCAAACTTCAAAATGTGTGGTACTGTAAAAGATATATTGCAAAATCAATCATGGACCCCAGAAGCCAATTTAATTCCTAATCTTAATTTTCTCATGGACTGCTGCATGAGATCAGAAAAAAAAAATCAAACATTGATCGATACTGTTCCAAGTGCAACCAAATTAGAATACAGAAACTAGAGAATTGCTGATGAGGAGAAAGTTATTGCTTGCCTTCAGACGATTCTGCATGTACAATGAATAGGGATACATTATTCATCCACAAAAAAAAAAAAAAAAAGGTGTATGGCAATCGGTGTATATAAATAAATAAATGATCTGGAGTGCTTCAATTGGTCAGACCTAAACTGCAAAAACATGGGATTAGCTTACCACCTGAGCATACTGAATGGCCAAGTTTTTACACTGATAACTTATCTTTTTTTTCTGAAGACATGTTTATTTTTCAAAAGTCAAAGCTCGGATTGTAATTGTCAAAGAGTGGTTGCTGAGACTATGAAAAATAATTTTCACACCTGAATCCACCATCACAGAGTCCATAACTTAACCCTATTGATACTCTTTGCTGGATAAAACCTCCTCTACTGCATCTCTGTCTAACTCTGCCCTCATCAACACAAGATCCTGCCAAAAAAAAAGAATGCAACTCGGGACAAATATATATATGTTATGAAAAGCTTATGTAATGTCACAGCAACGTTGTGGAGAACACATGCTCTAATCAACACTAAAAATAGACAAAAACAAAAAGCACTGTAAATAGCACACCATATAAACCACAGACAATAGAAAATGACAGACACTTTGTAACACTTTGAAATTAAGTTAAAAAAAACAAGGCATCAGTAGGAGGGTGAAGACATTTACTTAAATATCTTTAAGACTTACACAGGAAGGGTGTGACAGACAGGCAAGTCAAAATACTTCCTCATTCTCTGAGACATGAGCCCTAAAATTGGCCTTCGATGATTTCAAATTCAATTCACAGGCTAAACTGTTAATAAAATACTTGATAGTCATACATATATAACAGACACACATCACACAAGCAATAATGGAGAATAAAAGCACTTTAACTGCGTACGCACAAACTGGCACACTCAGTACAGTAGCAGGCTTCAGTAAGCACCAGCTGCCCTTCGTCTTCACTCATTCATAATTCACACAACCATTTATCACATGCACACACTCCTGCTGTGCACCCTAACGAATCACTACTACCAGCAAACGTATAGGGTGTGACTACATGTATGGGTTTTTACATTTAACATACTTGAACGGCAAGAGCCAAATTAAGTGTTGATATCTGAGCAATGTTAGATGCATGAAGTAAGAGGTTATTGTGTGTCACCTTAAGAGTGAGCTCCATCTGTCAACGTCAGTAAAGGCAAGAGTGTTTCTGTGTAGAAGAGCGCTGGCATTTTCTGTGCCCTTGATCACAAAGGAAAAAAAGCTTAGAAGGCATCAGTGAGTCACGAAAGCAATTTATCACCAGAGCCTCCTTTAGTTCAGACACAACACACACCATAGCAGAAGAGATCTAAATGACAAACAACGCAGTGAGATACTAAAAGCTGTAAAAGACATACAAAAACATTTGTCCCCCACTTTTTCAAGGTGGGGGGGCTGGGAAAGGCATATAAAGTTCAGCCACCACGGGGGAAAAGAAAAAAAAAAAAATCAGATCAGCAGTCCAACACCTACCAACATCCTCTGCATGTTGTGCACATTATGCAAAAATCAAAGATGCACTTCAAGTCAATTTGCCCCCTCTCTTTTTGTCACAGCATTAGTTCTTTACAACTAAAGAGACACACCTAACCCTCATCCCTTTCAGTAGCCTGTTGCCATAGCAATTAACCTTTGTGGGCAATAAATGTAACAATAGTTTTTTTGTGTTGTTGTGTGGATGTACGCTGCTGCATATGGTAAATATCCTTAGTGTAAAGCACAGGTACATAAAAGCTCTGCAAAGGACAAACTTTAGAAACAGCTATCATTTTTCTTTCTTGCACTGGAGAACAGAAACTATTTGCAGGGACCATGACCTGAATTTTTATCATTTCAATCTTTTAGTCTGCAGATGAGAATGTTCGGTTTGCAGGAAGATACACAAGCCGATTACAGGTATGTAAAAACACATTCCATAAAATGGCGATGGACTGGCGAGCTGTCCATGATGTACTCTGCCTTCGCCCGAAGACTGCTGGGACAGTCTCTTGCTTCCCCGCAACCCTTCACTGGACTAAGCAGTTAGGAGAATGAATGAAAGAATGAAAGAATGAATGAATGACAGAAACAAGTCGGGCTGCAGCATGGCTTTTTGTTTTCTATACTTTTGAGATCCAAAACACTTGTGAACAATTTACTATCCTACACTTATAATCCTCTACTCAGGGTAGACAAGAAAAATATCAGTCAGTGTCCACATCCATCCATCCATCTATCATATCAATGATGTATACATTATATTAACCCACCATTTCAGTGTTTGCAAACAGATCAGCTGAAATACCAACTTGAAGCACACAACTCTCCCAATCAATTAGATCAGAACATAAACATCAATATCCATTGTTAAAAATTAGTTAAAAATGAGTCTGTGTACAATCTTACATTTTAACACTAAAAACTAAATTTACTTTAGTCAATGTTGTAGCTAACATTTCAAATGTAACCAAAGTGCTGAATAATCCCCTAGATTAGTCCATAGATGAATACTTGATATTTTGCAATAACGTTTCTTATGACAGGTCAACAGGTGTGCCAAACCGTTATGGGCTGGCAATAATATTGATATTTTGTATTCTTATATCTCACTGGAATAAATTAAAAATGACAAGTAGCCTCTGAGTAAAGTGAAACAATGTCTGCTTGACAAAACTTCTAGCACATTCTGATCCAAAGACTGTCTGTTTTTACAGCTCGTGTTATCTGTTTTTAAGTGTGGCTTCTTCTCAGGCAGGCATCTGCGCTGCTAACATTAGGTTCTCTGCTCCACCTCATTCTGGATTATCTCCAACAGAATCAACAGAGGTACAATATTTCAGCTTCGAGTTTATACCATTTTTTTACAATTAATGTAGGACAGTAAGGTCTAAAGGGTTTCTCTGGCACTTGACCAATTCAAGAGAGACACAAATAGATACAGAGTTGCAAAGAGGACAACTCCTAACAATCAAATAGAAAGTGTTCTGAGGTATGCAGTTTGCCTGCAATATGCTTTCTGCTTTCGCACACCTGATTCTGAAACTCATCATGCCAACTCAGTAGAAATCTGCTGCTCACTGGGTTGAAGCAGCAAGCAATACACGCTGCACACTTCTGAATAAATATGACTTCTATATTCCTGCTGAGTAACTGTAACAGAAGATAATCTAAATGATCACAGCTATAAAACTTCCCCATCTTAGTAAAGCATGGCAAGGTGTCTGCAGACTTGTCCCGTATGATAAGACCAAAGAAAAATGGTGATATCGTACAGCGGCAGGCTGCAATGCCATGCTTTACTGAACTATACTGTACAATACAAAGCAATGCAGTGTGATGCATTACACCATTTCTCTCTTGATAGAGCTGTAATCTACCATGCCGAACCAAGGTGCCTTAGCCAGAGCTTGGCCACTGCAACACAGTTTTGCAGTTTAACATCTCACTGACTCTTTTGCTCCCCTGGCAGTCTCTGTATTTATGTAGTCATATCATCATCAAAGACTTCAGGGAAAAGGCAAATGTAGAAGATTACAAGCCATCTAGTTGTAAACCTGTGATCCACTTAGTACTCATTTATTTTACAAAAACATCACAGCTGCCACCACATCCTTACCACACTATGCCTGCATCTTATAACCTCTCTAAGCAGTAAGTCTCACCACTCATTGCAGTGTACTCCCCTGTTAAAGCCCCCACCCCACTGTTGTCTCTCTCTCTTTCTGAATTCTACAGTAGGGCTGTATGCTGTGTGTGCATACTGATTTAGGCTCAAGAGTCTAGACGAAAATGATACCAGGTATTTGATTGCTGGCAGGGGTGAAGACAGCTGAGTATGTATTGGGGTGAAAAGCTAAACTATTTAACTTTTTATCAAGTGCAGCAGAACACATGCAAACACATACATTGCACTTTGGCAGCGCAATGCACAGCTAAAACAATGCACAACCTTTTATTCTGCCTGGCCAAACAAATAAAAAGGGCACCACCAAAAGGAGGTCACACACAGGCACAAAATATTTAATTGGATTGGCTTAAGCTTTGATCTGATGCATCTGAAAGAAAATAGTTATTGCAACACACATATGCTGTGATACTGTTTCAAAAAGCTTCTGCAAAGTCACGTGATATATTTTATCCAGTGCATTAATTTTTCATTATGATCTTGTATTGATGATGGGCGTGTCTGTACTCAACGGGATTCAGGTCTAGGCTCCTCAGTGGCCAATCAATGTGTGAAAATGATGTTGCATGTTCCCTAAGATAATCTTTCACAATTTGAGCCCGGTTAATCCTGGCATTGTCATCTTGAAATATGCCTGTACCATCAGGGAAGAAAAAAACCCATTGAATCAATAACATGGTCATTCAGAATATACAGGTTGTCAGCTGACCTCATTCTTTGGCCACATAATGTTGCATGTCACAAAGACTACAATCTTTTCCACAACCACAGAATGTGTCTTTTTATGTGGTTATTATGAAATGAGAAACTACTCATTGCATCTGTTGGGGTTAAACTTGTTAACACATTGCCAGCTGACAGATAATTGCCCATGCAGTAATTATCCAACAGGAGGCTTGTACCCATTTATTTAGTTAAATCCAGGTGGCGACTTTATTTCTGGTCAGGCAGTGTAATACTGGGCTATTATTGTTCGCTGGCAGCTGTCATACTTCTGTAATGAATTACAACTATTAGGAAAAGCGATGACTGACAAGGATAGCCCCAGCTGTGACAAGTACATAGAAAAAACATGACAAGGCTACTTTTTAGCATAGCTTAAACTTTAAAACATTTTGCAACAGCACTTAAAAAAAATGGCCAGCCCATTTTACCGTCAACAACCTAGAAGGCTGTAGTCATTCAAAGTCATTCTTATTAACTTCAGGCATATACTGTACAGTTTGCTGACTGACAGCACAGCTTGACAGGACAGCTTTCACATGGTAGGGGCAGAGATGTGTGAAAGTGAATGTGTGCATGTGACTCTGAAAAACCACACATGGCTCCTTGATAACTACTTGGTGCAGATATGAAGTGCAAACACTGCAATGGAGGGACACAGAATTTCCTTCATATGTGCCATTTGCCTCGTTCTTCTCTACTCTCAAATCAGCCATGTGCATGATTAATTACTGTTCTGGAAGCTTCAAGGTGGACATTAAGTTGAGACAAGCTCATACATAACGAAAAACTCAAATTCTCCTCTCTCTAATGAGTAACAACACTTTTGGCTTTCTGATTTTCTCCAAAAACTACCCGTCATGAAACCCTCTGTGCTTGTTGTCTTCCTTATTGCGTCATCATAGGTATACACAGCCATGATGGTCTCATTTTAAATAATGAAAAAAAGCCTGGTTGGCAGGTATCTGATGTGTTTGGGGGTCAGAATACCATTGGGCTATGATATGAAGGAGAATTACATTAATCACTTTGGCCAAAGAGATTGCACAGTCTCCCCTCATTAGAAAGCTCCCACAGGGTAAAGACATGAGAGCAGTGTGAAAGAAGGTGATACTGTACAGCTTGCCAGTTCAGCTTTGCTCAGCAGTATGACTTCGAGAAGGTTACACTTACAAATTAAAACTCCATTCAAAAACAACATGCTATAACCTTTAAGGAGGCTAGTAATTTAGAACCCTGTTAATATTAGTAAGGGCTTATGCCATTTTACAAAAGACCTGTTAGAAGCTTAAATCTATTAAAATATTCTTACATCATTACAGTAAAGCTGGTGTTTCCGTCCTCAATTAATTTAATATGAGTTTCAGCATCAGAAAAATTGGAGCATGCATATGAAATACCAAAAAGTCTTTAGAGCAGCATTAAGATTCTTTTGTTCATTTTGTGGGCTGAGATAGAAGTTTTTAACAGATTCCTGACTGATCACATAATTATCATGACTTTTGTTAGTAAACAGATGTTTACATAAACAGTTACAGCATAAAAAGTATCCATATCTGGAATTGTATGTAGCCTAATGAATATACAGTGAATTTACATATTTTAACTGGGAGTTCAAAGATCCATTATCTCTCCAGTTAGTACCAAATTCTCCAATGAGTCCAACTGGTTAACTTTGGTCTGCCAATTGTTCTTCATTCAGAATGCCATAAGTAGGCTGCCTGACAACATAAGCAGTATAGCAGAAACAACTGTTCAAATACTTCTGCCAGTTAGCCACGTAAATTAAACTGGATAGAGACATACCCAATTATGCATAGTGCACTTGGAACTGAACTTTTGTCTTACATGAATGGCAGTGACAGATTTGGTCAGTTTCCAAAAAAATAAATGGCCCGTAAGTGATTGGTTCCAACCAGGAAGTTTTGGGATAACAAACTATCCATTATTTGATGGAACAATGAGCAAAAATCTTAATGGAAAAAAGGTCCATATAGCCATCATTCACAAATCTAGACGTATGTTAACAAGCAACATGTGTTACAAGTAGTCCTTTTCAGAACATCAAATTTGCAAAATAACATTTAATATAGCTGAGCCACAAAACAGAAGAGATCAAAACCTTCACTAGCATAAGTGGAACAATGTCACACAATCACAATCTGTTCACACAATCCCATATAAACATCCACAATAAAGAACTAGGTTATTTCTTCTCGAAAGAATGACTTCTTGAAAGTGAAAAGAGCAACATTGAGATCTTTGACAGAATAATGCAGCCACAGTAACATTCTTCTCCAAAGGGATAATCTTCTGCAGGTGCTGTCACTCTGCATTAAACACAAAAGAAAGACAGACAGGTACTTTCCAGGGAAATGTAACCAAATATAGCCCACATTTACAGTAAGGAAAATCAACAACAAAACAACATCTGAATCACCAGTAGCCATTAGAGAGACAAGCACACAAAGAATACAGCATGAGCACTGTTGGACAATTAGAAGATTACCATACATCTTTCCAGCTAATTTGGTTATGATTCTACATTAGGCTCATTACCATTTGTATTTTTTTCTGAATTACATCTAAACAAACTAGATTAATCTACTAATTAAACAAGACATGTTTTCTGGTTCCAACTTCCACATTTTGGACTAAATGCTTAAATATAACAAAGCATTACTACTAGCCCTGGCAAAAAGCTATGTATGGATGTATGTACACATTTTAAAGAGCTAAACCAATTGTTTTTCTTTTTTTTTTTTTTTTTTTTACTTTTTTTCCATCTAATAAATAATCCATATACACACACACACACACACACACACACACACACACACACACACACACACACACACACACTTTGGCATTTCAGCACATTCAGTTTCTATCTGTAAACAATCTGATGGTGTGTTTAGAGTCTGTCTACCTAAAAGCACGAACAGTCATTTTCTCTGTATATTGTTGTCTTTATGGATTAATCAATCAGAAGAAAGGGTATTTTCTAATTCAAGCCAGTAAAGTAATTACCTGGAGCCTCTTAAATGACTATAATATCAAAGAACTGCTAAAAGTACCTGCTTTGCAAATAAACTACATTTTTATTTTTTCATAAAAAAAGCAAAGGCACACAGGCAGCTTTAACACTCAACTAACCAAATGTGGCTGCACTCTATTTAAAATTAAATAACATACTTTCAAAAGAAGAGCTTTTAAAAATGTTCATCTCCAGAATTAAGATGTCATGGAACTGTAAAAACACTCAGTAGTTAAAAACTACTAAAGAAACTAAACATAACAACAACTGACACAAAAATAAGTCATCAAAAATACATGGACGACAGCTCTACTGCAATCAACGTCTATATCAGAGCAATTTACTTCCAAATAAGACAACGGGGACCAGACCCTGCCAGGATCCACGCCTGGCTGCTATGTTATTGAAGTGATTTACAGAGTCTGAGCCAGACAGTCCAGGGAATTTTACAGCACTGGAGAACAGCTCTCACCTGGCATCCAGTTCTCTCACTGACAGACAATCTACAAGCAGAAGATAAATCCTGGGAGGAGAACTAAATGTGTGATGAATACAAGAAAGTGGTAGAGAAAAACAAGTGGGGGTGATTACGCTTAGGGCAACACAATTATTTAGATGATATTAAAAAAAAAAAAAAAAAAAAAAAAAAGAGGTGTAAGAACAAGACTGCGAGTCACTCATTAATCTAACAGAGATGAGGTTGCAATGCAGACCCATAAATCACTCCTGCTGGCTGGCAAACAAAAGGCACTTTCATTTGAACTTCTTCCTTTACTGGTAAATCAACTGATTCTCGGGGAAATTCATTCTGTCTCTGAATCGTCTACTGGGTGTACAAATAAGTTGATAATTTATAAATCTCAATTTATTAATGCACAAATTTGAATTGCCAATGTGTATGAATTCCCAGGTGATATTAATCCCTGCTTTAAATGCACTGGGCAAAATGGGATGCACAGCCTCTTAGCAGAAAAGTAAAGCGACTATAAACCTGAATGTTAACTGAAAAGGGCAGACAAACACCATCTGCAATACTTTAGTCAGACACTGTAACCTTGCTTACAAAAGGACAATAATGGATCAGCAAGCTTTAAATGAAAAAAAGAACTATTAAGCCCGCATTTAGTCACACCAAGACAATTTGCATAAGTGTATTAAATAAAAGCTGTAGTCAACCAATTTAACGAAAGGGAAAAGACAAGGTAGTGAGATAAAAATTAAGCTTCAGGCAAACCTCTAACAGAAAAGGTGACAGGTACATTAAGTTGTAAAGCAATCCTTGCGGTTCAGAGCAAGGTTAAGAGAACAGGACAATTTGAGGATGTCTGGAAGGCAATGTGATTGAGCAAGAGAGCAGAGAGAGCCGAGTGGAGTGAAGGATGGGAAAGAAGATGGCGTCTGAATGTAATGTAGGCACATAGTACCAACACCACAAAGGGGGACAGAAACTCAGATCCTGCCAGCAAATCAGTGCCAGGTACAATACGTGATGCTTAAACTCCATTTTGATCCAAAAAAAATGCTCATTCTACCCTGCAACTGCTTTGCCAATATGCTGGCAAGTAGACATTTCTTTTGAGTACTACTAATTCATAAGTTTGAAGAATGCAAATGTTAAAGTATGTGGGCTCATAGAGGGAGCACCACACCTGAGGGTCTCAGCCAATTTTTGACAATTACTCTGTAGTGTAGAAATACCTAAAGCTTTCATCAGGAAGAAAAGAAAAACAACCTTTGTCATACTGCAAGTTAAATAAAAATATTTTTAATGCAAGAATATAAACTTAATCTTTTTCCCTTTAAGTGCTTACCTTTGAGTTGGTCAGCCACCACACTCTGGCCTATCCTCTCATTAACCTGCCCATCTTCACGCTGGTATCGGTCATCAAGGAAGTTGGCTGTGGCCTGGGAGAGGTGGACCTTTCCAGCAACACCCAGCTGCTCCATCAGATTGGCAAGATTAACATCATTCGACCAAACATCAAACTTGAAGCGTTTCATGCCCAGGATGCCACACAGTACAGTGCCAGTGTGGACACCCACTCTCATGTTCACCATCTCCTTCTTCTCCTGGCAGAACTGCTCAATTGCCTGAATCATGCCCAAGCCCATCTCTATGCAACAATATGCATGATCTGGTCTTGGTTCTGGACACCCAGCAACGCAGTAGTAACAGTCCCCAAGAGTGCTGATCTTTTCACAACCGGTGAGCTCACAAAGTCTGTCAAAGCGTCCAAATAAGTCATTTAGTAGCCCGACAAGAGCATGAGCAGATTTGTTGGCAGACATCTTGGTAAAACCCACTATATCTGCAAAGAGGATGCTGACAGGCTCCATCCGTTTCATGTTGAAGGGTCTGAAAATAATCTGACCTCTGGGAATAGAAGTTTTCTTGCGTTTGTTGTTTTTTGGGCTAGAGATGGCAGCGGCTGCCCCACTGGTGGAATAACGTTTAACAGAATTATCACCTATCTCCTCGTCACCCTGCTTCATCAGCTCATCTGCCACTATTCTTGGCATAACAGAGTGTATCATCCTCTCCTTTAAGGCTTTCTCCACCTCCAGATCCTTGCCATGCATGACTGCTTGACCAACCTTAAGAAAGGTGCTGCGTGACCGTACCTCAGACATGATGAACAGGTGGATGCCAATAGCATGAGCACAGAGATGGAGCAGGGCTTTGGCTGGGCCCAGCCAGCTTAATGTGTCCCAATCTGACAGCGAAGCTATGATCCAGTTCTCCCCTGACTGAGTGAAGTGCAACCAGCCCAAACTCTCAAAGAAGACAGAGTAGAGAATCCCAAGCAGGACAGATGCAAAGAGACGAACATGGAGAACGCTATACAGTAACAGCAGAACTTCAATGCAGAGGGAAAAGGTGCCTACAGGAGAGAGACAGGGGCATCTGGTGCCACTTCCTACAATCTTCTCATAAGACTGGTTGTATGTGGGCCCTATGCCACTGAATTCTTCCTCGTCAAGCACAGGTGTGGGAATGTCTGGGTCTCTGAAGCGTGATGTTTGCATCTGGGGAGCCAGGGTCAGGATGAAAGTTACAATGATAAGCAGCAGAGATGCTTGGTTGTAGTAGCGCGAGTACAGCTTGGTAAAAGTTAAAAGGAAGAGAAGGAGGCAGAAGAGAAAGAAAGAAGCAGTGGGGAGGAGAAAAGTAGCCCTGTCACAGCGGGATGGATTGGCAGCAAAGTATAATCCCCATAGGAAACAGGAAGCTAGCAGGTAAAAGAGGACATAGCGGAAGCGCCGCTGTGTCTGAGGGAAGCAACGTTCTCTGCAGGCTTCCTCTAGAATTGAAGAGTCAAACTTTGGATCCCAAAAATGACCTGCTGATCTTTCAAAAAGCTGAGGCATTTTCTTTTGAGCACGAAAACTCTTAACCACTGGCCTTCTCACTCCCGATTCTCCAGAGCTACAGCTAGAAGAAATACTGTACTTGCAGTGCTTGGCTCCCCCCATGAATCCTCCTCCGATTGAGGCCAGTGGTCCACCTCCATGCTTGTGTTTGACACTGCTGCCAATTCTCACTGAGATGCCTCCGTCTCCACTTGAATCACAGCTCACTTCTGTGTTGTGAGGCAGCAGTTGCTGATGTTGGGGTGATGCCATGTTGTATTTAAATGTATCCAAAAATGTGAAGGGGAAAAAAAATGAAAAGGCACTGTAATATATGGGGAAAGAGACAAAAATGGTAAGGCAAAGTATGTGTTCACAATATAACGACTATTGTAAAGATCAAGTCTTAGTTCTTTTAGAACAGAACACAAGCAAAAATGTTTTCATAAAAAAATCCAACTACTGTCCAGGCTGTGTTAACACCAGCAGACCATCCTGTGTTTTTGAGTTGTTCATTATTGCCGCTCTTGACGTCAATCTCTGCATTCCTCTACATTCCCGTCTGTTTTGACGCACTTGAGACTGCAAGGTTCACTCGCTGCTTGCACCGTTACAGTCCAAATCCACTCGGCAGCAGTCTGCTACTCTCCCAGAAAACTACTTTCAAAAAACGAGGGAATATGATCCGTAAAGGGGAAATGATATGGAAAAGACATAAAAAATAATAATAATTATAATAATAGATATGTGTTTTAGAGTTCTGGATTTGTCAATTTTATTAGTAAGAAAAGAAAATCCTGTTCCGCTTCATTTTAAACAGCCTATTACAGCCAGAATACTTTAATGACTGGAGCATATCCAGGTAGACCACGTTTTCCACTTTTTCTTTTTTTAATCACTTCCACTGTGCATATGCAGATTTAGGATGGGATACCTCCCGAAATAGACTTAGAACTTCATCAAAAACAAGTCAACTGATGCGTCTAAAAAAACTGTCATTTTATCATTTTTTTCCCCTCAACTTGAGGCGAAAGGGAACTTAAGTGCAAAAACTACCCCCGGAGCTGTAAATATACCCGCATGCTCCTTGCTGCAGGGCCTAATCGCAACTGTTCTTATGGACGGAGCCCCGTCCTTTCCTGACTTCTGCTCCGGAGTCTCCGTTTCCAAACTCGTGAGATTTTAGTGTAAGCAGGTCCGCGGGGAACCTTGTGCGTAACAAACACCCCAATTTAAAAAAAAAAAGAGAAAAAAAAAAGGTTTAGACTTATTGCAAAAGCGTTGCTGTCAATGAACCGTGCATAGACACGCTCCCCAAGGCTATGCACAAAAAGTGTTCCATCAGTATTGCTTTGGTATCCAGTCACACCACATGTCGCCAATCCATCGTCACCGTGCTCCCCAGGAAGATATATCCAGATGGTGTAAATATTCTGCTCATGGCGGTTCTCTGGCTGTATCCCCAGTGTCACTGGACGGCTGTGAAGAAAAACGCAGGATAGAGGACACTACACCAAGTATCGTGCGATCTTTCGTTTGGTCTGAAGTAAAGTTTGCCCACGACGGATTGGCCACCTTGTGAACGCCAGACAACGAAAGCCCAGAGAGCGTCGAGCTAATTAATAGGTCTCCACCTCCTCTGCACAATCACTCACCCCCCACCTCAGTCCCACAGGTTAAAGCAGAGTGCTGCTCTGATCTAACCACTTTAATTGAATGGGAAGTGGAGAGAATGTCGTCATACCTCCAAATTATTTCCCTTTCATCCAAGACTAACATATTAGGATTGTTGTTTCATCGTTCCGCCTTCCCATCCCCTGTACCGTCCACAGTCTGAGAAGAATAAACCTCTTCGGGTTATCTGACCATATTTGTGCGCGCTAGAACAGCTGAGACGCTTTGTGCGCATTCCTGGCGTGGTGGGCAAACACCGGGGCAGCAGCCGCCACCATCT
This sequence comes from Telmatherina bonti, assembly GCF_933228915.1. Lineage (NCBI taxonomy): Eukaryota > Metazoa > Chordata > Actinopteri > Atheriniformes > Telmatherinidae > Telmatherina > Telmatherina bonti. The sequence continues at coordinate 22,694,333 of NC_136612.1, forward strand.
TCTGTGTGCCGACAGCCGTCCAGCCACAAGCAAAGAGCGTACACGCGCGTATGCACGCGCGTTTAAGAGGCAAAGGGAGAGCGAAAGAAATATATTCTGAGAAGAAAGATTAAACGATGATCGTATCCGCTTTTTTCCTTTAACAATAAAACCCCGATCACAACTGCGTATATAGCATGCTGAGAATCTGACACACTTTCGCAAAAATTCAAACGTGGCACTCTTTTATATTGGCCCAGGACGTTTTTTTTTCTTTTTACCTTACCTTACATTAAATTAGGGAAGCTCCAGTCAAATCACACTCTTTATGCCTCCCCCCCATAGAAATCTGCCAGCCTAATAATGCTAAACTTTTTGCGTATAAAATCACAACACACATAGGTAAATTCACTAAAATTTTTGCTGAATTACTTAGCACCTAATGGCATGTAAATAGGACCACTTCCACGAGGTTTACTTTCTTTAAACTCATGATGGTTGTTAAAATTCAGAGCGCTCCGACGAACACGTTTTATTGACATTTATTCTGAAAGGTTCATACTTCCGCTCAGTTGGTCACAGTTAACTTCACTCTGCTGTCTATTATTTGGCAAAAAGAGACAAGGGACCAAAGGATTGGCTGAATATGGGGAGGGGTCGTCGTTCAGAGGTAGGGACAACGTATTTTGGGAGATAGTGACTAAAATAACATTTTTTATTCCAGTCTCTAGTAAACTGCTACAACATATAATGAAATAAACCCAAACGTGGCAGTTAAATAGTTCTCACTGGAGGACAATATAGGCCTAAGGGTAAGTGATCAGACGCAAATATAAAAATAATACATACCATATATGCATATTTTTTTCTTTATTTTATTCAGGTAAATTTTTGTCTTTACTTAATCTGCTCACAGCATGCCTTTTCAGAGTGGTTTTGATTTCTGTTTATTTCAGTTTGATCTGGTCTGTCTTGTTTTATAACTGGTTTGAACATTTTGGTGCAGCCTTTGCTGTCATGGCGCCTTCTCTCTGATAGACTTGGTTAATGACATGAATACCATCTGGAAAGTGCTCTTCACATGGCTACATATTGGGGAAGTACTCTGGAAAGTACTCTGCCAAATCCACTTTTGTTGTACTATTAGTACATCTATGCCTTTTCATACTGCTGGGCTCAACGGTTTGTTTGATTTTCCAAACTATGTATCTGACTCATCCTCTTTGAGTTATCTTTCTTATGGAATTACTTCACGCCCTAAACAATGTAATCTTTCACTTGCATTGAGATCCCATTTGACCCCATGTTGTGAGTTTATGGCAAATGCTCCAAAATGCAAACACCATACATGAACTAACGCTAAACTTTTCTTAACATCTTGACAGATTTAATTGATCAAGATGTTTATGAAACTGCTTTTGAATAAGTTGTACAATTACATTTTGCATTTGAATCCCACAAAAAGCTATACATATAAAAAGCTATAACCTTTTTGTTATGCCTTTCACTCTCACATTCATGGTATAGCTATTATGAATGTGAGTGTGTGTGTGTATATATATATATATATATATATATATATATATATATATATATATATATATATATATATATATATATATATATATATATATATATATATTTATATATAGTTTTATTTTCACATTTAACCCAATGTAATGTGAGTGGAAGATTGAATTCATAAAGAAATAAAAATAAGTTTATGTGACCTTTTATAGAAAAATCCAGATGCACAATCAAAACTGAAGGCTAATGCACTCACAACCAAAGACACACACTCACACAAATCTATCCACTTCGAGCCACAACCAATGACAGCTGCATTGCATCTGTGGGATAAAACCATGCTTTCAGAAGTAAAAGTGAGAGATTGGGCTTTCAGAGTATTCCAACCTTGGGCCACAAGGTCTAAGTGCTGGAACGGAAACGGGGGCAGATATGTGGACTGTAAACAAAAGGAAAAAAGACAGGGTGAAGAGGCATTTTTCAAACTCTCGTCTCTACCTTAGTATCATTTCAGCAGAAGAACCACAAAGTTTCACAAACCCAGTCCTTCAGAAATCTTTATTCTTATCCATCAAGCTTCCAAATGATTTGGCCAATAATAATTTCAATGTCATACCAAAAGAAAAAAGTGAATCAGCAGCATTCATTCGTACAATGTCTAAATCACAGGTGACTAAAGTTAAGTGACACTTGAATATACTATAAACACAACCTCTCAATGTCATGAATCCCAAGGGTTCACCCCCACTATAAGCTTCTACTATGCCCTTACTGAGGAAACTGAATCTTTTACTCTTTTACACAGCACCTTCTTGTGGGCATACCTTGGATCTGCAGTGTAAACATACACATCCAGTGGAGCTCTCACACTGAAATGTATGAAAAGGAGGATTTTTTTGGTTCTGTCTTGTGACAGTTATTTTCATCATGCCAAAGAGTTTAGGTGGGGAAAGCAATGAGGGAGTGAGAGAGTAAGGCATGAGGGGGCAGAAGTGCATGAGTGTGCATGTATCAGCTCCATGCTTTGGGGGAGTTTTTGTTTCAAAACTAACCTTTTCTTTGACTAACCAGGACTTAATGTTTACTAGATTTTCATTTTTGGAATTGCAATAATTTGTTTTCTTGCTGTTAGATGAGAAGATGAAAACCTCTTATCATCTCTGTGTAAAAAACATGAGGCAACGACCAGGTTAACTGTGTATCTTAACATAAATACTGGAGAATTGGTCAAGTTCTGTAAGAAGAACAACATTTTCTTTAAACCACATTTAAATCTAATCCTATTATATTAGATTTTGTGTTTTATCATATTGGAAAACCAAAACTTAAAATGTACACATTAAACTCTTGAACAACTATGTTGATTTTGCAGGGACAAGACTTCCAGAAGTTGTGAAAAATGAGTGTATTCCCAAAGCTGATGACGTATCTCATGCTTTTCTTTGCCGTACTTCTTGAAAATTCTTTAAGGTATGCTACATGAGCACTTTGTATCCCTTTTGCCAGAACTAGGGAAAGGTTACCATGTGGGGTTGCCTTACTTCTGTAGAGGTCAGGGGTCAACTCAGGAGTCCTCCAATTTACCCTCACTTTCATTCCACTTTGTACAAGTTCTAAAATCCACCATGACAGGGATCCACCATCTCAATCTTCCAAATGATGTTTCAAAATTATGCTATAGTTTTTTTCAGTTCATCCGCACAATCCAGTTCAGTTCAATCCGCAACAGGTATATGGACAGAAATCAATAAACATCTTTCAAACCCACAGAGGAAATGGTCGAATAAATGGATAATGAAGGCTATAACTCACAAACATCATTCACTGTACCTTTTTTATGGTCTCTCAGCTAAGAAGACAAAGCTGGCTAGCTTATCATTAAATGAAATAATAACTCTTAACACAGTGCTAAATTTTTGCCAAAGACTGGCAAATTTATAGACTCAAACAAACACAGTAAGAACAGTTAAGAAGTGAAGCAGAATAAACATACCCTCTCTGCTCTGAAGACTCTGACCCGTGAACCCTGACCTCTGCTTTTTTAATGGTTGTCAACAACCAAGACGAACAGAAAAAAGGCCACATTTGTTGCATGGCAGGATTGGTTCAGGTTTCAGAAAAACTGGAAGAGGAAATTAACTTTTTGTGTGAGAAAAAAACACAAAAAAAAAGAAAAACATGCATCTGTTAAATAAGATGTGTTACTAACATGCAAAGATAATCTATTTTCACAGAAAAGGTTTGGATGATCAGCTAAACACAAAAGCTTTGTATAGCACCCAGAAAATGACTACTGCGAGAGCAACTTCTGAAGCTTGTGGAAATGTTCCATTGCAATGCAATTCATGTAATTTTACAACACAGACTTGTTTTCCACTTTTCCTGCTTTATTCACATACAAGGGTGCTGGTTCTGGACTCTTTCAGTCTCATGATTAGCCTTTTATTATTCAATCTTACTGGTTCTCCACATCAAAATCTTCTCAACCCCACAGTCTCAGACAGTCCAATGTAGTTGTGCTAAAACTGTGATCAGTGGCATGTTCTCATTTCTTTAGCACTTGTGTCCTTAAGCTGCCTTATCAATGGCCCCTCCCTCCCACTGCCTGCATCATTCTCACAGTCACTTTACCCACCTTCTCTTATTCTCCTGAGGAAAAAAAACAAAACATCAAACTTTAATCTTGTTTCCTCAACAATACAATTGTCTGACAAAAGCAGGGTTGGTTTCCACCAGACCTGTTCTCTTCACCTCCTCTGTCTCCTTACTACCTCCACACAAGTTATTTTATGTTGCTCAGTTCTTTCGGTAACGATTCTTTGGCTTTTCACCACAGCCAGTAGCCTCACAGGACGACAGGCCCGGCTGCTTGCCAGAGTTAATGCTGCTCAGAAGAGCGGGCAGCTCGTTGGTAATTGCCTTCTCAATCTTATCCAGCAGGCAGCTTCCAATGTAAGAGCACTGAGCTGACAGGGGCTTGAAGCTGGTGACTGGGTTGATGCCAAAGAAGTCACGGTAAGCATCTCGGTTGGGCAAGTCAAATTTACTGACGTTGGTCTTTGCTAGGATAGACTTGAAAATATAGAACTTATCTGGCTCATCCACAATCTCTTTGAATACTAGTTCAGGGTCACTGAAGAAGCTCATTTTCTCTTTAAAGGTCTGGACATAGCGGTCTACAAGTAGAGCATGGATGCGGACACGAATGCCATGCTGGCGAATGAAGGCAATCTTGTTCTCCATTCGATTTTCAATCACTTGGTTAAGATCTTCCAGGAGGGATATTTCCTCTCTTTTAAAGAGCTCACGGCTGGTGTCCGGTGCATAATCATATGGCCAGAAGGAGCTGACATAGACACGAGGTGGTTCAGTTACATTGATGAGGGGAGCTAAGCTCCAAAAGAGCGCTCCATAGACTCTCATTAAGTCTTGAGTGGCCAGGTTGTCAGCCTTGTTGAGGATGATGCGGATCTGTGATTCGCGACCTTTCAGCTGTCGGAAGAGCATCTCCAGCTCTAGACCAACGTCCAGTTTGGTGGGATCAAACACCACAAATATCAGGTCTGCACGATCAATGAACCACTGGCAAACATCATTGAAAGGATAACCTGGATGGAAGCAGAAGAGAAGTGTTACAGATTGAGATCCATCCTGCTTTCATTGCACTTGTCCTTTCTGTTGAGGTGGAAAGCAAAGCTGAGTGTCTTTTACCTCTTTCCTGCTGCTTCCGGTTCTCAATGATTCCTGGTGTGTCCACAAATGTTACACGTTCTAGCAGCTTGTGAGGCATCTCAATGCCAATCAGCTTTTCCAGGAAGTTTTGGCCAAACTTTTCCAGAGGAGAGAAGGAGCGAGAGCTGTCTGCTGCCATAACAATACCCTCAACAGAGCGGATCTTCTCTCCGTGCATTATTACAGTAAACTCAGAGGTAGTGGGCTCAGCTCCTGTAAAACAAAGTCACAGTAAGGAAAAGTTTAGCTTGTAAGATACAGAGAAAAGGTGAAGCGTCGATCAAAATAACATTTACACAACAGACCCTTTGTAATTTAAATAAAGCAGCTTGTTATCCTGTAAAGAGGAAAAGATTGACACTACAGATTTACATCTACTCAGGTTTTGAGGCTGCTCCATCTTGAAGATAATTTTAAGTTTTAACATTACTTGTTGCCACTTCAAAAAGAAAAAGAAGTCGTATCATACCTGTGTAGAGCTGGTAGGGGCTGTCTTGCAAGCCCAAGAGGTAATTGATCATGGAGGACTTTCCTACACTCCAGGGTCCAAGAAACAGAACCATGGGTTTGGAGGTAATCTCTCCATCTGATGGGCAACATGAAACAACATTGATGTCAGCAGGATTGTATGAATGACAGAGGAATAACCTTCCAAGTGTATTCTACATTAAAATGGAAAAATGATTAGGAAACAGCCATTTACTGTGATCACAAAATTTGTGTAAACTCTAGTTTTTATGTGTTGTCATTTTCCTAACAGAAAGCCAGTGTTGGCTGCAATTTATATTCAAGAGAACTCTTCAACCAAGTTCATTAATTCAAAAGATTGTCTGTTTGTTTTTTGTTTGTTTGTTGGTCATTTAAATATTTCATTCATTTTTGGGGGGTGGGATGGGTGGCCCTTTTATTTTAGAAAAAAGTTGGGTACTGTATGAAAAGTAAAAATAAGATAGAATCTAATAATGTGTAATTTAATAAAGTTTTTTGATGTAAAAATTTGAAAGTATTTAAGGTTTTTATCAGTTTCTTGCAGTATCTGCAAAAGTAAGTTTAAACTCTAAGGAGGAAGAGAAATAAAGATATTTTTCTTTTGTCATGTCCATTTAAATGAGACAGGACAGAAAAAAACTGTCAAATGGTGTTTTGGGGAGTAAAAAAATTCTTTGGAAATTAAATTTAGGAAATTCTAAATATCCAATCCCCCGGGATATAAGAAATGTACCTGTTCCCATAGCCTTGTACATTGTCCAAAAGCCAGCAAAGTACCATACTGAATGACAGTATGTTGTATACAGCTTTTAGAGCTGCAACCCCTATCCATTCAGAAAATGTCTAATTATTAGGGAGGGATTTATTTATTTCAGCAAGAATATACCAAACTACGTTCTGCATTTATTACAACAGCAAGACTTTGTATAATCTTTGTAAAGTTTCCACATTTTGAACAAACCTTGATGCATTCTAGCCGTGTTACATACAGAAGAGTTGTGCACTTCATGAATTAAATATAGGATTTCAGAGGCCAGTTGAGCTGCTACACAGTAAAGGAAGAATTTTGAAAAAGAAATCTGTATTCCTCAGCTCCAAAATACACACAGTGTTGTTTAAAGAAGTGGTGAGGCACACACTTGGCAGACTTCTGTCAAATCTGTTATCTAAATCAAATACCAAATGTGGCACAAAATATTCTCAGAATACTGTCCCTTTTTTATGTCAACATTCTTGGTTTTGTGTTAATACCGTAATAAATTCTAGTGTAAACGAATGAAAATGTTTGTAAATAATTGTATTCAGGTCTTCACTAATTTTTAAACAATTGTCCCAACTTTTTCAGGAATGGGGTTTTAAATTAAATGGAAAAAACATGCAAGTCTAAATAGAACTTTCAACCCCAATACAGCACACATAGAGAACATTAGTAGGATTAAAAGAACACAAGAAAATATCAAGACAAATAAAGAAGTTTTAAAGCAGTAATTTAGCCAGCAGCAAGAAACAAAATACTGAAGCCATATCCTAACACAAAAAGCTCATGCTTTCAGTTCAAGCTGTGTTTCTCCTAGCAAGCTGACATTTGTGTTGTAAGTGGACATTGTGGTAGGGGTGGTAGGGCATCAAGTTCTGTTGTATAAATCAGAAATGAGAAAAAGTTGGGATCATATGGAAATCTAAACAAATGGGTTTTTTTTTCTAAAATTCTTTTTAGGTCATTGAGTTACGTAGATTTTATTTTCTCATCAACTTCATTTGATTTGTGAATATCAATCCAATTTTGCATCTCAGGCCTGCATTGCAATTCCAAAAGATGTTGGTTACCAAGCAACAGAGTTACAAATGTTATTTTGTCCCATTATTCCTGCAAACACATTTTGAGGTCTGCAGCAGTACAGAGTTGTTTTCATGGTTTTTGTTTCAAACTTTTCCAATCAGTCTCTCTTGGGGACAGGTTACAACTGCAGGCAGTGAAGTCCAGTGGCTATATCCTCTTCTTCCTCAGCTATACATGTCAATATAATTTTTGTCCAACGTGGCTTTGTGTTTCATGTTGGAAAATACATGGACATCTCTGGAAAACAAGTTGCATGATGCTCTAAATTGTTAGTTTTTATATTAATTCTAACTGCAATAGTGAATGGGTTCTCCCATCAGCACTAAAACACATTCACGTCAGGATGTGTGGAGGATAAGACCTCCAATTCTGAGGAAGAGGAAGGAGCTTGGCAGATGTGGACGAGGGGGTTTTATTGTGGTGGCCTGACAAAACAATTGCATAGGGAGGAAGAAAAGAGACACTCAAGAGGAGCAAAAACAGAAACCCAAACTAAGAAGACCAAGAAACACGAGGGATGACGTGAAAGACATGTATAGTCATAGAAAAACACACACTAATGAGAAATAACTTAGCGAGGAGCAGATGTGTAGGGAACAAGATGTATATAAACTATAATATACACGAGGATGAACCTTAAATTAAGCTGGAATTAAAATAACGAAGACACAAAGAAAACTAAGAACAGAAACTAACAGAACCTGAAGCAAAAACTATAAATTATGACTGCCCATGCCATCACAAATTGCAGCTCTAGGATTTGTCGCTTAAAAGTTAGAATAATCCTATTTGTCTTTGATTTTAAATCCTTTGGAGTTAATTTTTTAAGTTCTTAAATACCAACTAGTCTGATCACAATGCAGGTTTTTATTGATGGTCCCAAATGCCTCTGATCCCAGAGAAGTCAACATTGTCCCTCAACAAGGTCAACATGAGGCTACTTTTGTGTACACCAAATTTTTTGTAGCAAAATCGAACAGTCCAATGATCATCACACAGATTCTTTGGGAAAAGCCTGAAATGCTAAGCTGAATGTATCTTGTCAAAGGAAATAAAGTTGATGAAAATAAACGTAGAATATTTTAGTAATTAAATAAAATGAACATGAAAATCATTGTACTTTGTTTTTTAGAATGAGCATTTTCCACATATTTTTCTTGGTTTGTGGTTAAATGTATGAATGGAATCCACAGATCGTCATGACAGTGTAAAAGTCCCATCCCTACTCCACTAACCTCTGAGAAGATATAAAATACAGAAAAATAAACAAAAGTGACAAACTTTTGTCTGAAAAATGATCATCCTTTCCCACCAATGTCCCCTCCTGAAACTTGTGTGTCCTTCTCTGAAGCCAAAGCTGCACATGCAATCCCCTCCATCGTTTTTTCACAAACTCCCCTTTGTAAATACTATGCAAAAATCATTCTTAAACATCAACAGCCTTGACTTCTAATTAAATCTGAGCCACAAACTTTTCTTTTAATTTCTCATTTTTGATGTACAATAACTACAGAACTGACATCTTTCTGTGGATTGAAACTTTCATCCATGGATCACTTTAATGACAAACCAGTCCAGGATGTTATAGTTATTAGACATGATTTACTGGGTGTCACCCAAAGTGAAGCATGATTGAAACTTCTGATCAACAGAAAACAAATTTATGATAAAAAATGAAGGGTGAAAGGAAGGGGCTTAGCACTTCAGACAGTGCCATGCTCAGGTAAGCCCTGCCCACACCCACCTGTGGCCGAGTCCCCTAGGGTTCGTCCAGGGTATGCTGTTAGATGGGGGGAGGGGGGTGAAGAGGATGGGGGTGAGGAAAGGCAGGAGAGGGTGGAGTACAGAGAAGTGAAGGGAACAGGAGGTGAAGGAGAGCTCAGTAAAGGAGTGAGGTTTCTACAAGCAACAGGGAGGAGGAAGAGTATCAATGTATGTGGATGGCTGGGAGATCATGGCTGAAATTTCTGGACACATATTTGACCTACAGTTAGTCAAACATGTCTGTAAGGAGATGGGTTGTACGCTTGTGGTCAGATAATGACATGTATTTACTCTCATATAAGCGAAAAGTACATTTTCAGGGTTGCACTAAAATTTGTTTGCATGCAAGTCTAAGCTCGACAGCCACAAGAGGGCGAGCTTTATTTCATTGTAGAAAGGAAGAACTTGTCTTTGGCAAGTTCAGTTTGCCACTAGTGCTGAGACTGTAAACAAATAGCTCACAGTGCAATAACTAAACTAAAGTCTTGGAGGGAGGAGGGTAAGTGGAAGGATAGAGGTAGGTGTGTAATGCTTCAAAATGAACGTACCTAAATATAATTTCTAAAAGTTACCTGTTACACTTTAACTGCAATTTCCTGAAATTCCCCAGAATTAGGCAAAAAGGGGCAAGATCCCACTGTTATGTATTTGCTGACTGTATAGATTATACAATTTTTCAAACAAATAAAAGAATCCTCAAGGCAACAACAACAAAAAAAAGATCCACATAACAGAAAGTACAGTTTAAGTCAAAGTTTCTGGAATACCTGAGATCTCATGTTGCCTTAGTTCATTGTACTTATAGGCCTGTTCCATCGGTTTGATGGATGTATGGTAGATCTTCCGTAACTTCTCAATAGCCGCTGGAGGACAAGGTGATAGGACAAGGAATGTTAGCATATAAGAAAGAATGTTTACATAAGTAACATTTAACTAAAAGCAATAGTGACAAGAGTCAAACAATAAACTGTGGCGTTTCACTGTCATCAAAGCTGGGAGAAAAAAAAGATGTGAACTACTTTGAATTTAATCTAAATCAACATTGTCATTTATTAAGTAAAAACTGATGCAATGGTAGATACTCTTGAAGCTGCAGTAACTGTTGAACGTTTCCAGTGCTGTAGTTGTTGATCAGTCCTCCATGTTAACTAGGAAAAACTTTCATCTATTGTTCCCTGTAAACAGCTTCTGCTCTGGCGGGTCACATGTAAAACACTTTCCTACAAGGATGGCTTGTATAAGTTTGCTTAGAGTTGCTGTCTGTAAGCTGTATGACATAATTTCTCTTGAGGTTTGCTTCTAATTTAAGATTCTGTTATTTCTCTTTTTATATGGTCAAAACTATTTAAAATTAGCTTAACCATCAATCAGGACAAACTGTCATGGATTAGATGTAGCAAAACTGATCTGAACCATTATGCTACCACCACCAAACATATAAAAGAAGTTACATTTTTCTCATTTGTCCAAACATATTTTTACAATGTTCTCTGGCTAACCTATGTGATCTTTAATAAACTGCAATATTCTTTTGAAGAGCAGAGCTTGTCTACTTGAAGCCCTACCCGTAATCTTTTGCTGTTCCTGTGATGGTGGATTGTAGATCGTTTTCCAGCCTGATAACAATGACAACAACTTTTACCTGAAATCATATTTTCCCCCATAATACACTTCCACAAACATGTTGTGAAGGCTGCACTCTAATATATCTGTGTTCTTCAAATAAACCATGGGACACACTCACCCTTGACCATTATCTTACTGTCAGAAAACACTGGGTTCTAATTTAAGTCTATGATTAACCCAATGCTTTACATAGTTCTGAATTATTCTTTAACACGACTAAACAAATTAATCTCGTGTTATTCATATTTATTTAAATCATGTGTTTAATTGGTGTTTTTAAAATGTATTTTAAGACTTTAAAGTCGGATGTTTCAAATTTTGACTACAAAGCCATACTAAATATTAAACTATTCACATTCAGTGCAAGATTTAGTCAGAGCTTAGAAAAACAAAGTTATGTTTAAATGACTAAAACTGTTAATTGAATTTTTTAGGTTTAGTTTGTGACTCACAGTTCAGCATCTTTTAAGAATATTTTGGTTTACTAAAAACCTCAACAGGAGCTTGTTAAAATGAAAAACAATGTTAAAGAAAGGTTTTTATACCTATCAACTACTTGACATGATCCACTGATCCATATGTGATGAATGTTTAAAAACTGTAATGATAACAATGATTATTAATGATTGCTTTTTACCTGCATAATCGGCTGCTTTTTCCTCAGTAGCAAGCCGCAGCGTCTCATCGATATGAGATCTGTCTCTGAGGACGGATGTAAAATCTTCCTCTTCTGAAAAACAAAATCCATTACATTTAGCCCTGTTTGAAAGAAGAGTGTATATCTTTAAAGATCTCCTAACAGTTTAATGTGTTGGAGTATGGTGCTAAAAGTTGTTCCAAAAGAATACAGAAACATTTTGGTTATGAAACACAGGTAATGCAAACTTGATTTAAAAATGTATGTCTTGTTTTCATGCTTTATTGCCAGAGCTGAGTTTAAGTCTGTCAGAAAGAGAAACACTGGGTGATAACATCAGTTTAAAGCAAAGCAGAGATTTGGGTTTTCCAGCATCAAAACTTTATAAACTGAGCCTCTAGTTCATCTGCTGTGACTGTCATGATACTTGACAATAAAGAACCTTGATACAGACCATAAGAAAAAAAACAAAAAAAAACTTGACATCAGTCATTTTTCATATTTATTCTGAGAACATCATCTGTGGTTTGAGAAGTGGACAGCTTTGGATCTAGGATACCAGAACTGTGCTTACTGAAGCACTCAGTCTGCATTTTGAGCGATGCCATAAGTATTTAAATCTAAGTTTTATAAACATACAAAACACAAAATTCTAGTCTTAAATGGTTTCATTATTGAATGGTTCACTTTGTGAAAAGTAGCTACACACATGTGGTGCCTTTTCAAGGGGGCCTCACATGCTTGCCCTCTACATATAAACACATATCTTAGGATGTAAAGCCTTCTTCCATGACATGGCAACATGTGTGACAGAGATGTCAGAGATTAACCCTCCAACCTTAGGTTATGGGGGTAGATTAAAAGCCCAACTGAGGAGTCCCAACTCAGTTCTGTCCCCATCAGAAACTAATTATTTATATATATCTGCCAACATGTATAAATAAGAAATTTGACAAATTGATAACACAACATTGATAGGTCAGGTTGAAATGGTGGTATTCAGGGATATATATTTCACTATTTAGTTAAGTTTTTCATTTAAACATGAACACAGTTTCTTTTACCATGTATTGTTCATTAGTGTGAGGCAAGGAGGCAGAGATTCTGAGAGATATTTGCTCACTAGTTATGTTTACTTCTGACAGCTTGGATTACTTAGATCACAGCTGTTAATACAATCAGCTCCTAATTTAGAAAACAAATCCTGGAAATAAATAGCCAAAGACGTGTGTTTGGCATCACTATGGGCTTTATGTCAACAGTGAAGATAAGTCTGACAGATATAGGGACTTCCCCAGTTTCACAGTGAGGAGGGCTGAGTGGTCTCTTCAGTAATATACATGAAATGATGTGCAATCCTCTTTCTTTTCTCATCTATATTTACCCACCAATCACAAATCTATTATTCAGTGAGGCCTGTCCTTGTGTGCGCAGGCCTCAGAACAGGCTCTCTGTGACACCTCCCACAAAGTACTGTTTCACACAAACTTGTTTAGGCTATACGATATTTAAAGGAGCTGTTCAGAAGACCTGTGATTCACTGCTTTATGTACTGGAAGGTTACAGGTGTTGGTGTTCAAAAAGTCACTGAAGCAGAATTTTTAGATATTTTGAAGATATTTAGAGAAGAATGAAGATGATACATTAGCTGCTGTGATACTTCTGGCTGTTGTTTAGTCATCATTTTTACACAGAAAAGTACATGATGTGATCTGAATACCATCTTACTTTTAACATATTGCATGTATTTTACCTGTAAGAGAACCCAAGTTAAATTCAGATTGCTGACACTAAAATATATCAATATAGTTTTTTAAAAAATCTTTTTTTTAAAATTTGTTCTCCCTATCCCTGTCTAATAAAGCTGCAAAAAAAAGATTTTTTTTTTTCTGCTGATGAAGTCACAACCTTCTGATCTCAGGTGACTGGCAAAAAAAAAATTATTGTATCTGGGTATTTATGTATTACTTGTCACAAACTGCTCAAGACGAGGGACCAACATACACTGTGCAGAAGAAGAAATCCAACATGCAGACTGCATATAAACTTTTGTCAGGAGACACAGTCCCATCATTCAATTTTCTCATAGTGTTGTTGGATCAAGTGTACTCTATGAGCCAGTTCTTGTCACTTGTTTCACTGCAGAGGATGTTTTTCTTATCGATATAAGTTGACAGTGCAGAAAAGAAGGACAAGAAACCATAAGGCAACCACATAACTTTAATCCCGTGTCAGGTTATGGTTTAGATTTGGTCTATGCTCATTTAAATCACAGTCAAAGCAGAACAAAGCCATTTGGTTCTACAACAAAGCTCAGTTTGGTGAGGATGTTGTTTACTATGCCTATTAATAAATAGTATATTGATGTGAGCAGCCTGCTTCCCTCTCACAGAGCTGCACTGCTGTGTTATACTACACCACAAATTGAACAAAGCCACTGGCCATGTGGGCGATGGCTCCTTGTGTTTCTGGCCAACAGTCAGAATGGGATCGCTTTGACATGTATTTTTTAATGAGACGTAAAATTACGATTGTCTGGTTACAAGTAGTATGAAAACCTATATTAACCGAAGGTCTTTAATAACAATAACTCTTATTCAATTAGATAAGTAGGCTTGAGATTTTTTACATGAAAACAAAAGAACTAGCATTTTTCATCAATCAAATAACTGAGAGCATATCACACCACAAAACTCCAGATGGAGCTTTTTCAGGATGTACACTAATGTTTGATTATGTAATAACTGTAACAAAAAATAATTTGATTCAGGTCTTAAATGAAACCTCAAAAATTGCACCTTGGCTGTGTAGCGGCAGGGACACACAGCTGGTTAAGGAACAACACATCAGTGCTGATTCTCTCCAGGTCAGATTGCTAAGAATAAGTCTGTGCAACGTTACCAGTCCAGGCCAATCCAGTGCATGGGCATGAGCAATGTTGAAATCCGTTAAAAGGTTCTCTCATGTATCAATACCTGGTTGCATATTTGAGAATGTCTTAGGCTAAACGGTTTCTTTTTATTGTCAAGAAGATACTGAAATTTAAAAAAAAAAAAAATCCATAACGATAAAACAGTCATGACATATTCAACAGTAATGTTTGCTGCTTGAACAGAACTGCTGTTTGTCACATGACAGTTAGAAATGCCAGTAATTGATGTCATACATCACTAATCTATGGCCACAATTTTAAAGCTTACTATGTGGAATTTCCCAGCTTGATTTGTTAAACTAAGTAACAGAGAAAGATTAATATAATTTGAGAAAAAGATTTTGAAGAGTTTACCTGGTAAAAGATGGGTTTTTGTTGTCAATGAGAAATAAACCCTCTTAGGACATTGAGTGTAGTTAAACGTATACGTCTTTTTTTTTTTTTGGCAGACTGTATCAGCCATTCACTGCAGCATTCAAAATTTATTCAAGCTTCTGCAATTTGCTTCAACACTTATAGGAGGCACAACTTTCAACACCAGCCTCTTGAGTGGGCCTAAGTGCTGCGGACTTGTTAACACCTTCCAATCCAGTCAATCCCTGCTGGAGGCTCTGAATTAGGGCTTCGTAAAAGATCAGAGAGGTAATGTTGCCAGAGGATGGCCAGTCTTGCATCAGAGCTCAAAATTAACCCTGCAGGCGCCATGGGAGCTGAACCCCGGACATCTGCGCTTCTGAGCTTGCATCCTTGCTGAGCCTGTTGCCACACAACCCAAAGTTTGGAGAAACATTCTGGTAGCATGGGTACATCCTGTAGGAATGTTGCTGATTACATTGCCTATTTGCTGCAAAGCCGTACTTCAAATATAGATGCCATTTGGAAGTTGTTTGGTCATCAAAAATGCTGAAAATCAACAACTGCAATTGCAAATCCTAAATCTTTAAATCTACACAGAAAATTGTAGGATGGAGTTCATGACATGCTAGCAGCAACCCTAAGTTGGTGTGAAAAATTGAAATATTTCTTTTATAATTTCAGCATAATGTTTCCAGGAATGCTTGCTGATATCCATCTGCACTGGTGTATTTATACTGTTAAGTATGCCTATATGTGTGAAATTTGAGGATCATATTCAACTTGCAGCACAGTGAAGGTAAATTCAATTACAGTCAATATGATGAGCCTCAACATGAGGGCAGCAGGTCTGGAACCTCCAGTTACAACATTTATAATGAGCACCAGCTGATTGAGGCACTTTAATGAAAGGCCAATGGGTTCCTCTGGAGAGATCAATGGAGAAGCTCTGATTTCATGCAAATTTGAAAAGACTTAATTGATGTTGAATGCAACCATTTTTTAATGAACCACTAAAGAGTATTTATTAGCATTATTGTAATATATAAAAAACTCATCTTATTGTTCATAATGGAAAGATATTCATAATGCAGTATGGTGCATTTGACATATACAGAGATTATCTATGCATCCATTTCTTAACCACTTAGTCCAGTTCAGGGTTGCGGGAAGCTGGAGTCTATCCCAGCAATCATATAAAGATTATAAATGGCTATAAACTTGTAACCTTATAACCTCTGGGAATTCATGTAGTTTATTTCGTTATTGGGTATAAGCAGAGTTAGTGCAGGCTCTGGTGAGAAGATGTCATGGATGGCAACAGGTGGCACAGCTTGTAGAGCCAGTGCTCCCCCAATGTCAGAAATAGCTCTACAGTGGGTCAGAAGATGGACAGAGGAGGAGGCAGAACGACTGCTGCCTATTTTGAGGTTTTGACTATTAGTCAGTTTGGAGACTCAGACATTACGCCACATAGAGCTAAGTGTTACATACAGACAAACATATGCAGCACAAATGAATATTCCTGTAACAAGACAACAAGCATGAGTGTTAAATACCATGTTAATTCACTGCAAATCGAGCATTTTATGGTTATCCTTAAATCCGTTACTTAAATCAATACATAAAACTTAATCACAAGTTGAATTTTTTTAACACATTTATACTCATTTGGGAAGGCAATATCTAGACATAATTATGGTGTGTATAGTTTTACATTTAGATAAAAAGATATAAAACATCAGTGACTTTCCGTTAGTCCTCTAAGAGGTCACAAAGACGCAAACAAGCTCAAAGAAAGGCATGGGGGCAAAGGCACTTTATACTGAGGTGTTGATCTGATGCCTCTATCCCTGTTCCCCTTAGAGAGCCAGCAAAGGGTGTCAGGTGCCCTTGGAAGGGCTAGTCTGAAGGAGGAGTATATAGTAATGCTTTTGAGCTTGACTGGTGTGTCCCCTCTACTACAACTAGTGCAGGGATGTCCCAGACATGCCACATGCCACTATGGGAATCACATGGAGACTTCATTTACTTTCAGTGTCTCCCTTCAGCAAAGTAAGGAGGCCAAACGTGCAATTATGGTGCTGAGGATGGATAATATTACCTTTTGCTATCAACACACCAGTAAAGTTAACCTGTGGCGTAAAGAAAATCTGTCAGTATCTTTTCAGACTACCTTTTGGTCATTTGTTTTTTAGTTTTTTTTTTTAGTTTTTTTTTTTATTGTAACTCTAACCACATCTGTGGTTCAGAACTTTTCAGAGTTAAACCCCATGTTTAATACTGGGCACTGAATGTAGATTCACTTATTTCTTGTTCCTTTGATGGATCTTACACAAGAAATGATCAGCCAGGCTTACCAGCATTTAAAAGCTTCAACCCACATAAAAACCTGGACAACATCATGAAACCAAGTGGGCAATTTTTGCAAGGTAATTATTTCTTTGGCTTTTTCTTTAAAACAATTAAAGTGATTTAACAAGTGCACATTAGTATAAATTAAGCGTTGTGACAGAATCAAATGACCTTTTTGAAAATAAAACACCATAAAATGTTTACATTGATGCCAGACCAAGATGACCCTCGTACCATTATGCAACAAGTTTAATTATCAATTAATGTGATGGATGCTGGTTATGCAATTAAATGCTCCTGATGTCAGATTTGAGCATAAAATTTCACAGTTTCAAGATGTAAACATGGTGACTGTGCTGTAAGCTTTGAGAAGCTCCTCTTTTTTGACAAGTGAACTTGGACAGGCCAGGAATATCAGAGGAGCTATGATTAAATAATAGTGAATCAATAACACATTGATTAAAAGGAGATTTACACTTCAAGTCCTAATGAGCTACTTTAAGATTCTGACAGTGACAGACCAGTCAATAGTATAAATAATTACACAATCAGTAGGAAGGAGTTCGTGATTCTCATAAATCTCCATATCCTTAAGGGTATCAATTAAAACCTGTGTACCCTGCAGCAAACATTCAATACACATACACAGTAAGCAGTAAATTTAAAGACTGAGGCACCAAAAAACACCTCCATGGGTATGCAAAAGGGCTGTCTTAAAATGTGGGCTGCAGTCACGGCCCAGCCCCTCCTGCCTGGAGAATGCATGTCCCTATAAGGCCAACTGCTGGGAATAAATTGCAATTGTGACAGTGCGGAGTGACAGCAGCTGTGCAACATATCTAAAGCGGAGCATGGAGCTGGGAGGGGTGAGGAGTCTGGAGGGGAAGGTGAGGGGGTTGAACAGAGGGAGGGAGGAACTGTAGTGGATGGACAGTGTTGGGTTTCAGGAGGCTTTCCAATCTTAGATAACTGACAGAAGGCTGGAATATGGAAGCCTGGTTGTGGACGGTGGCGCTAAACACAACCCCAAGGACGGGCAGGGGTGACAGACAAGGGTAACAATAGCTGCACCAATGCAGATTCTGAGACCAGTCTGCAATTTTAGAGTGGGTAGAATAGTCGTGGGTTAGCGCTTTACAATGACATTCAACTCAATGAGCTCCATGAGATTGAACTTATTATGGCTCACTTATGTTGTTTATAATGTTATCCTGAGAGAAGATGCAGACAGCAATAAGCAGTTCTTCAACTTGAAATGAATAAAATTGATGTAAGAAAATGCAGAAAAGCCTCAGTCTCCATTCAAGCTCCCACGTGGCTGTTCTACTCTCCTTGGTTAGGCTAAGACTTTCCATCAGCTGGTGCCATGCTTTATGACAGCTGACATGCTGTCAGGTCACAGTTGGGGCTGAACAGCTTTGAATATTCCTGAACTTCCCACCCTTAGAAACCAACCAAAGCGTAAAATTAGAAAGTTATTCAAACACACTAAATCTAAAGCTTTAAAGAATATTTTTATCTAAATAACTAAATATACCAAGAGACTCGGCTAAATCCTTGATTTTGTAATGGCTTCCAGCTGTTCCACAGTTAACTGGGACAGATTTTAAATAGTCTAGTCTGGGGAAAAAATAGGATAACATTTCTGTCTATCCCAGGTTAATCCTAAACCATATCATGGCTCAATCCTGATTATGCTCCAAATCTCTGGACAGTGTTTGGTTTATTTATATTTAATATAAACAAAACAATCAACTCAAGCAACATTCCATAACATTCATTAAACAAAGCTCTAAACTTACACAGCATCACTGTTTCATTCATCAGTACATCAGCACTTGAATGCAAACATATACATACTTTTATCTAATATGAGTATAGTGGAATGGCTTGTATAAAATAAGATATTTAACCAGAGTCTTACCTGCTGTGGCCTGCACAAGTAGCAGGGTAAGGAAACAGCAGACTGAGACTGTACCCTTCATGATGGCTGCCAGGAGAACTCTGATAGTCACACAGACTATATATACCAAGGCAGGAAGGTTAAAGTGCATGCAGAAAGAAGAGGCGGGGCACACAGAGGGCCAACTGGTGGAGAGGCTGAGTTCTATGTGTCAGAGGTGTTAGAAGTGTGCCACAGACACTCTAAATGTACAAGCAGGTGGCTCTCATTTTTAGAGGTCTTCAACTACCATGGCTCTATCCTGCAAAGCAGATTCAGTGCTTTTAAATACACTTTCTAATATAATCATCTGGAATTATGGTGCACTTACTTCAGTCAAGCAGACTAAAAAGGAATATTACCTCCTTTAAATTAATCAAAAATAGCCTATTTTATCAGACCGAAGAGAAAAATCTCAGTAAACTGGTGTTTGTTTTTCCTTGTAAAGAATTATGATCAAATAACCATAACCATTTTACCACCTTCACCTGTAAAGTTGCTAAAAGTGTTTCAAGTTTTATTAGAGAGAACTTTTAAACAATCCTTCTTGTTAGGAAAACACAGTGCTCAATTGGCTTGCATGTTGGTGAAGGTAAGAGTGTGAGTGTGTAGAGAGGCAGGAATGAAAGGGCAGAGGAGAGTGTGGAACATAAAGACCCCTGAGTCAGCTCAGAATCCCTCTCACAGCTGAATGCTAGGCGGATTACTGCTTTATCACACTCAAGCAGACACAGAGTGGTGAACAAAATTGCACAATTCCTCGGGAATCAACATCTCAACTGTAAATTAATCCCCAAATATGGCAGGAGTTTTCTACTCAACCATGTCCATCCCAAATGACTTGGGAAGCGTGTCCAAACATTACAGCATGTTCATTTTGGAGCATAAAAATGTCTTAATCCCAAAGAGATTCGGGAGTGGGGAATGGTTGGAGGCGGCCATGATTTGTGTATGAGAATCTGTCCCGTTGACTGGCTTTCATGATTCTAGGTTAACATAAATTCTACTGCCAGTTACAGATGACAAACACTGCTTTCTCATGTGTCTTACTTGTTAGTTGCCAACTTGGATGCTGCAGTTACGTTGTGTTGAAAAATAGTGGTACTTACATTGCTGTAAGTGAGGAAGAGAAATATACAAACATATGATAAAGCAGGACTATTCAGCTTAGTCCCACAAGGGCCACAGTCCTGCAGGTTTTCAGTCTATCCATGCTCTAACACACCTGACTTAAATCAAGAAAATGAATCAAAATCATGCTGAATTTCATAGGCTGTTGGATCCATTTAATTAAGTCAGGTGTATTGAAGCAGGGGTACACTGAAAACCTGCAGGACTACAGCCCTGTCATAAACCCATGAACTTTTCAGTCCCTTGGAAACTGCATGAAAAAGCATCATTTTATGATTAAATCCTCAGCATATGTAATTAATCTATTAATGGAGGATTAACATGCTTACGTGGGTGGGCATTTACAGTGTGAGGTATCATAAATGTTTGGCTGTATTTTCATAAAGCAGTTCAGAATTTAGTGGTGAAAAGGAAATGAGCTGAAAACAGTAATAAACATTCTGCATCCTTCATTTATTCCTATTGATTAATTGCGCCTGAAGAATTCCTCAGTAAGATAAAGGACAAATTACATAACCAATCAGAAAAATAACACTTTACCTGGTGTGTTTAAATGAACCTTAACTTTCACTGAAATTTTAGCTTTCAAATAAAAATGGATATAGAAACCAGCAAGCAGTAAAGTTTTGTAAATATTGCATTCCTGTCATTTTTGTTTAAATTAGCAGTAATAAGTCTTCTATGAAAGAAGAACTCTTTCCTTCTTTCATTTAGTTACAGAATTTCCCAATTTGGACTCTAGTGGTAGGCTCGTGCTTCAGCAACAAGTAAAAAAGTGAGACACCTCCTATTTACACACTGATGCAGCCACTCCTGAAACTCACCCAACTAGTCACAGCCATTCTTGAATTAGTTCAGTCTATTTTTTAAATATGTTGCTAATCTTCTTTTATTTCAAGGTTTATAGTATTTCTATATGCATACACATACACATATCCATGATATGGTGGGATTTTAACTGTCTGGCTTCACCAATCATAATCATAATGTTTTGTCAGGATTCCTCAACAGCAATAATTACACATTTACCTACAGGTGCTTTTTTATACAGCAAAATGTAAATCACTGATGACACCTTGATATAACTGTAAGTAGACCATACCAGGTGCAATAATGCACTCCCATACTGAACAGTCTGTTGATAATAAATCTAGATAATCCCACTTCTCTTTAACCTTGACATTTCAGCACCCACAATTTCCCAATTGAAAGCGCACAACGCCCTTACACAGTATATCTTAAATAAGATCAGATCAAAAGGGAATAGTGTTTTGTTTTTAAATTCTGGCAATTTTACTCAGTTGAAAAAGCTGTCACAATGTTCCTGACAAAGTGATGTTCCATTTTGGGTTTTTACTTCTGTCTGTTCTACTCAAAGTGTTCGCCATTCTTATCGCTAATAGAGTACTATGAACCAAAGATCATAGTATCCCAGCATTCTTAACATTTTATTTACAATGAGATGTTCTTCCATCACCTCGCTTTAGAATAAGCAGGCATTAACTATAAATAGATCAGTCTTTTATTTTAGATGTTGGCATAGTAAATATTTAATTTAATATATTGGTTTTCATTATTTATGTCAATTTACATTTCTTTGCAGTATTTTAACATTTTGAAAAAGTTTATTCCATTTAAAATAAAATTAAATAAATGAGGAATTACTGGCCACCATACAACTGCAGAACCAGGGATATCTGAATTAATGTGTGAGTGGGAACAAGGGGCTTGGAATGGATCAACGTGTGTCAGAGGATGATGCAGAGATGCCAATCACTGTCCCTGGTGCACATTTTAACTGTCACAGAGATGGTGGTTGGTCTTAATTTAGCAATGAGCTGCTGAGCAGGAGAGGGAAGGGGGAGCTCCAACATCATATCCACCAATCAGGAGAGGACACTTGTGCATCCACCACACTGCTCGAGTGATGGACAACTAGTAGAGGAAATCAGAATTCAGCCAATTTTGTCCTTACAAGAAGCAGCAATTTTTCCAATATTTCAAGCTTAGTTTAGACTAGTAATTGTTTTAAAGAAAGAAAAACAAGATTCAGACAAAGACCCAATGGTTAAAAAACAAAGTACAAACTTTATTATTCTGTCTTTACAAAGGCACGAGCCTCTTTATCCCCACATTTCTTTAAAAAAAACAAAAAAGAGAAAAATAATAGCTTTTTGATGACCATATGCATTGACAGGTCTAAAAATAAAAGAATAATTACAGTGAACACAAAATGAGAGGGTAAACTGAGCTGCAAAATAGAGATACCAACAACACATTAACAAAGACAGGATAAATGATGCTGTAAAAAACAAGATAAACATGAAAAAACAGAGGATTGACATGGAGGGAAAGGGGGACACACAGCTGTGCGGTATTTTACTCATAACCTCAAGAGCTTCAGCTGTGGAGATGCCTCTTTACACTAAAGAGTCAAACTCCAGTATAGTACAGTAAGTGCTTTGTAATCTTGACCCCATTTAGTGATACCCACACCCACGCCGACAATCCGATATGTCCACAAGCTTTGTAGCATACGATGCAGAGTGTAAAAGACAGATGGAAATAAACCAGTTTTGTAATTCAGCAGGTTTTTTTCCAATGCAGATACTGAGATGAACTGGTTGAGGCTCTACAAATAGCAGAGCATGCAAACGTTTTCAAAATCCAGGAATCTACTTCCTATAAAGACAAGTGTCCCATGGTTCAATTTAACTCATTTCAGTGCAGCTGACATCAACATTTTTAAAGGGAAATTTCATGATGTACATCACGATGTGGAGTGTTCAGTGGGACACATCATCTGTTCAGCACTTCAAAGCTCCCATTTTACATTTATGGAGGGGGGTGAGTTTGCCCCTGAATGCTGTTATGTGTACAAGTCTTAAATGAGACTGTATATTATTGTTTAATTGTTGAAAAGTACAGGAAACCTTTGATACAATTTTATGGAATGTTGTCTCACTGTGGAAGCTCCCCCCCCAAATACAGCTTACATTAAGGGACCAAAACTGTATCCAATTTACACGCAAACCCAACCATAAGTTGGTATTCAGACATTGTCTAAATACTTTGGACAACCAGTAACAGGATCACTTGAATAGAATTTGTACACAAGCAAAGTAATCATTTTTGAGGCCAACTTCAAACAAATGTAATAGGTTCTTCCACACACTGGGTGTTTGAAAGTCTGGTTGGAAAGGTGAAATGAAAACTGGTGGGATTCCAGTGGCCACAAAAATGGCCTGTGTGAAGTGTCCAGATTCTTCCCTCAAACCCCATGGCTGTGTTAAGGCTGGCCTCACAGTGCCTCCTCGCACCCATGGGCTATTAATAAGGCAAGCTGCTGCCTCTCTCTTCTAAGAGCCAGTCTGTCAACTACAAGTTCCAAGCTAAAGAGCACATTTAAAAGAAAAAAGAAAAAGACTTTAGCAAAACCATGTACATATGCAAAAAAGGAAGATCTATACAACGAAATGCATAGAGCATGTGTAATCTATCCAGTCACTTTCATGGCACTCTGGGCATTTTCCTCATATTTTCAGCAAACTCTGCTTGATATGATGTCCCACAACTTCAACTTGAATAGGGAGTTTAAAATAAAAAACTCTTATGATTGAGCAAAAGTGATTGTATGTCAGTCGTAGTTCTGTAAAGGCAAAAGTGGTGCTGTTGCAGACTTCCAGAGTCCAGAGCGCCACTAAGCCCTGCTGCTTTAAAACAGTAAAAGGGACAGACACAATTGTGGATGTTACTCAATAGGCCCAACAGATTACCTTATTTAACAAGCTGGGACCTTCTATACTCAGGAGGGGAGAATGCCAAGAAATATATATATCTTTTTGAGAAGGGGGGTGTTTTGGTGGGGGAACACAAGTAAAAGGGAGACACAGGCCAAATACATATGTGGGATTACTGGGAACCCAGCCCAGCAAAAACAGAAACAAACAAAATAAAGTTGTGAACAAGTAAGTGCACTCTTTCATCCTGTCCTGTGAGCACCAGTCAGCCATAAAAACTGTTTTTAAATTCTCATCAATTCTTGTTTTATTTTTTTCCTTTTTTTATATCTTTCTGGCTGAATTTAGGAAAAAACAAAGATAAAAACAAAAAAGTAGACATAACAGGAGTAAAATTACATATTTTCTCAACACCAAGCGTAAAAGATGCAACTTTTCATACAGTCATGTCAACTCACAGTGTCTCTCCAACCAGCTCAGATGGGTCTCAAGCAGAGATGTTTGAAAAGATGTCCATCTTGATAAAAAAAGAAAAGCTCATGGTGGCACCACAAGATTGAGCTCTTCATTGACTTTTGTCTCTTGTTTCATTGATAAGTCACATGGCTTCAGGGCTGTGTCAAAAGAACAGTCCTGGTAGTTAATGGAGATGTTTAGCAGATAGTTGAAACTCTAGTATCCAGTTTGACTGAGCATTTATATCTCAGTCAGCAAGGTAGTTCTTCTAATAATCTTTCTACAGCTTGATGAAGAGACATACGTTTGTGCAAGTGAATGTGAGCACAGAGACTACAGATAAGTAGAAATAGATCCTGGAGAGACTTCATGTGTGAGTATATGAATGTAAACCTAATTGGGCTGTCTAATGGTAAATATCCTGGTGTGTAAGGAAAAGAACAAAACAAACAAACAAACAAAAAAACAAAACAAGAGTGCTTTCATCTGACCAACAGCCCTGTTAATGTCCACTGAACAAGTGTGCCGTGAGTTTGAATCTTCCTGTAGCCCTGCTCTGCGAGGGCGTTCTGTGTGGAAGTGTGCGTGTGTATGCAAGTGTGTGGTACGCAAAACTTCAGAGAAGAACTCAAGGCAGTGAACAGTCATCAGGCCCGTCGCTGTTTGAGGCTGTGTCTGAGCCCGCTGCATCGGAGAGGACACGTCCTGAGGTGACGATGACTGCCCTCCGCTGCTCTTCCTCGCAACCCTTCCCCTGGGTGCCCTCAATGTGCTGGATTGCCTGTGGGAATAGCGGGAGTACAGGATATGTCAGTGACAATAGCACCCTCAAGTGTTCGGATCAGAATTTTATAGACCTTAGGGGGCATTTTCTATTAGAGATAGAAAGAAAGAAAAGACCATCTTACCTGAACAATGGTGTCCAGGTTCTGTCGAGACGTGGATACTGAATTGATAACTGAAGTAGGGCCCATGGTCACCACAGTAACATGATGGGATTGAGCAGTCTGACCAGGTGCAGGGACAATGACTGTGGCATGGTGTGTAGGTGCAGGGGGGGTTGCTGGGGCCAACACCTGATAGAAAGGCACAATTATTACATATTATTCTCATGCCAACACTATTCTACAAACAACCTAAACAGGTTCATTTTGTAAAATCAAACGGTAAACGTCCAAGTCTAAATAAAACATGTTTAGAGGTACAAAGTTAAACTTGCAGTATTATTATACAGCAGGGGTGTCCAAGTCCGGTCCTGGAGATCTACCATCCTGCAACCTTCAGATGCAACCCCTGTCCAGCACAGCTGAGTCAAATAGCTGAATTCCTCTTCGGCATGTCATTCAGCTCTGCAGAGGCCTGCTGACGAGCCACTTATTTGAGTCAGGTGTGTTAGAGAAGGGTTGCACCTAAAAACAGCAGGATGGTAGATCTCCAGGACTGGACTTGGGCACCCCTGTTATACAGGATACTGAACAAGCCAGATGGCTGGCATTTTAAAATCAAACTAAATGTTTTTGTGTTCAAATTTCCAAAAAAAAAAGAAGCTTATTCTTACTGTAAATGTTTTAAAAAAATTAAGTTTGATGATATTTTTTCTAATAAAAGAAACACCAAGATCTTAGTATCCATACCACATACAGTTAGAGCTGTAAATGTAAATGTGTACAAGCCTGATCACGCGGGAGCACAGCAGCCATAACTGACCCAAATCAAAAGGCCGTGTCCTTTGAGCACTATAACCATGTATTAAAAGCAGCTTTTGTTACATTATTCATCTCCCTACAGTGAGCATGAATGCTCTTCACCCAAGAACAAGCAGCTTGACAGCTTCATTTTAGTCTTCAACAAAATCCCATGACCAGATGACAGCTTTAAAAACATTACTGGTCCTCGCACCATCCAAAGACATGCATGTTAGATTAATTGGTTGCTCCAAATTGTCCCTAGGAGTGAGTGTGAGCATGAGGGGGTGTTTGTCTCTGTGGTGGCCCTGTGATGGACTGGCGACCTGGGCATACACTGACTCTCACCTAATAATTGTTGAGATAGGCTTCTTGCAACCTTAAATTGGACTAAGTGGTTAAGAAATTTGATGGATGGATGGATATATATTGGATTTCTTTTAGTTTATTCATTTAAATCACCCTAATTATTGTCTTGCGATATCCAAACATGTGTTTTAAAGATATGAAGTTGTAAGGGGCTCACAATGTAACAAGAGACCTGGGAATGAAGGATGAAGGATAACTTAGTTGTAGTTGTTTTTGTCCATTGATAACAGTGCTGTCTGAGGTAAAAGTATTCAAATCTAGACCAAGTGTGTTATAGCTAATGTCCTATGGATGAACAGACATCACATGATGTTTGATTGGCACAAGGCTTAGTTCGGGCGAGCCTGCAGAAACGGGACACTGCAGCTGTCAGAGCAGAAGGGGGCATGGCAGCAAGATGTGTGAGCGGCTCATTTGACACACTGTAAAACTGTCGTAGCTGTTGACAGCTCTAACTCTCGGTGTGGAAGGGACTGACATGTGTGACCCCATCTGAAATCTGCAGATTACCTATGTGTGTGTTCGTTACTAATAAGCAAGATGATCATGTCTATTAGTTATATCAGGATCAACTCATAGTAGAGATGCGGGGATCTCCTTTTTAGGGGTTCCAATTTGATTCGGATAGCTGAAATATTTCTACACATACTTCAAGTTGCCTTATTTTTATTTTATTCTTTTTTACATTTTCTACCTAAAATGTCTCCAGATGAGTGACATCATTAAGTAACTAAAGCAGCTCACTCCCCATCAAACTCAACATGGATTCTTTACTTTAATAATTAAGGACTTCTTAAACACAACTTGAGAAAATTCTAGAAAATCCTCTTTAGTGACAGGTTTCTGGGTGAATTCTGGACTTTGTCAGAGACAATTAAGTAGCCGCACAAATAGACATTTAGCAGAACAATAACATAACTTTTTAATGTATGTTATTGTTAATTTGTAGTTGAGCAAATAGGAAGTGGTTGCAAACCTGAGGGCTGTGTGCTGGAGTAAGGTCCCTCTCCAGCTGTTTCTGCTGCTGCTGCAGATGGACAAGGCTCTGGGTTTGGGCCTGCTGCTCCTGGAACTGTTGGGCAATAGCCTTCAGTTTCTCTGGGTAGAGCTGAGCATCCAGGGAACGCATCTGATATTCAAATCATGGCATCATATTATTATCAGTGGTCACACTTTTCACACTAGTCAAACTTCATACACTGTTATGCATTTTCTTTTTACCTGATCTTCAAGCATCATTCTGACGGAGCGCTCCTTCTCCAGCTGTTGCCTCAGCTCAATCATCTCCCTCCTTAAGTCCTCGGTCTTTTCCTCCTCCAGAATGTCTGGTGAGCCAATCCCTTCATCTTTCTCCTCTGCACGTCTCCTTTTGGGTGAGGAACCACTTAATTCCTGGAGAGCCCAACCAGAAATGAGATATATCACCTTAAAACTGGTTATGATCCAACAAAGAAGAGCTTGGAAATGCCTCTGGACAGAGGATGTGGACATGTTCGCCAGTCCGTCCTGTACCTGTATGATGCGTTTAAGCTGACTGTTCTGCTGCAATAGCCGCGTCTTCTCCTGCTCCAAAGTGAAAATGTACTCTGCTGTCTGTTGCAGGATGGCAGCCTGAAGAGCAATGTTACAGTCTGGTTACGAAATCGAGTTCAGACTTGAGGAGGTGCATCTAACTCATCACCTCATTCAAATCTTTGATTATGACCCACCTTGCTGAGCTTTTCACCATCGCTGTGTGGGATGAGTGTTTTAAGTGACTGAAATCCAGCATTGATGCTCTGCATACGCCGACGCTCATTGCTATTGGCAATCTCTCTGCGAATTCGCCTCTCTTGGTCCCGGGCTGTTTCAGGGGTCAGAGGAATGTTGGCCAGACTAAAGAAAGAAGAGGGGGACAATTTTTTTTTATCATGAATTGTAATGAAAAGATAAATGAGGCATAAACAGACCACTATATGGGAACAGAAAACATGTATCTGAGAATCCCTTTCTTCTAAACCAACACAGAATAATAAAAACACACACCTAAATTTTAATTTCACTATGTAAGAGGTTCAGTTCTTATGAAGGAAGTACATCCTTCATGACATGGAGTATGTTTGATTATCTTAAATAATCCAGATTCTTAACTTAGTATTTCCACACGTTCCACTTAACACATGTAGCCTTAAAAGGGAAAAAAAGTATCTTAGGCACAATACTTACCTAAAAATAGATACAAAAATACCTGCCGCAACTGGCATTAGGTGCGAAAAATATTGCTTCTTGGACTTTAAAGCAAAGAAAATCAATAAATGTAATTAAAATATTAAATCTTTAGTAATTTACGGCCACCGCTATGTAATCTGTTTTAAGCGCATGTCTCAAAAACAAGAAAAATATAATTTAAATAAATTCGTGTTAACAAAAGGCACAAAATACTATCCCAACTTGTTTGAAAAGGGCACAGGTATATGCTGCTATTGGTTTAAAACTCAAGAACTGACAAAGCAAAAGGAGAAAATACTAAAGTTTTACCCGACCTTATGTGTCCAAGTACCAGAAAAACAACGATGTCTGAACAGCAGTCAACACAATTTACATTAACTTACAGCACATGTATGTTCTGATCTAACCAATAAAACATATCCTGTGTGGAACATTATTAACTCATTGAATAGTTACAGTACAGTGGGGCAATGCAAGGATTAAGAAATTTGTTAGCTTTAAAAAAAGAAGACTCACAGAAGAGTCAGAGACTCTGCTGAAATATACCATACAAGCAGCACACATGTATCCTACCTTTGCATGTAATTTCACCTTACTGTCTCTGACACATAATTAAAGCAGCAAAATGTTTATCAATGTCTACATGCTTAAAGTGTGGAAAGGAGCCACCATATAGCAGATGCCGAGATTCAGCTGAGGGAAATTCTAAGCGAGCTTCTACCAACAACCTCTGTATCAGCCTCAATATCTGTGAGACCTTCTCCTGCCAAGCTCTTATCTGTACTGACTCAGCTGCCTCAGTGCAAACAGTGGGAACAATTGTGCAGACACAGATGCAAAAAATCGTGTGTGTGTGCAAGCGATGTTAAGTGTGTAAAAATACAGATGCACAAACAAAGCAACACTGCAGCAGCACATTTGATACACACATCCATTGCCAAAATATAACCAACTGGATCTAAACTTCACGAACACAGAGGTATAAATGGATTACAGATTAAAAAAGGTGAATTAGTTTCAGGTAACTAAACACAATTCACACAATACTGTACCTATCAAAGCCAAAGATAGTCACCACTCAAATAAAATGCAACTCAATATTGGGTTTTATTTTCCAAATATAATAACTATTAGTGTTGGCATAGAACTAAAACTGAAATATGACACAATAAATCTGGCATTTATCACTCTTGACACATTTAGGTTAATTGACAGAACATATTGATATTTTTCTAAAGCAGATTCAGTTTATTTAATTTTTTCTAGGATGAGTTGAGTCAATTTAATAGAACAAGTATTTTAAGTAAGCTTTGACTTATTTTGATAATAGTGTCCTTGAGTATAAAATCATTTAGGATTTTATATATATATATATATATATATATATATATATATATATATAAATAAATTCAGGATGAGAAAGTAAAAAACTACATTTCCCAGTATGCTTGCGCGCTAGCAGCAACAGCAGATTCCTCCGCCTCCGTCTACAAGCAGGGCTGCGGACGTATCGACGGGCCTTCCGCGATATACACACCCCCTTATTAATAACACCACATTTAATTTTCCTGCCTCCCCGCGAACACCAAATGCTTTTTGTCAGACAAACAGGAGGACATCTGTATTTATAATCCCAAATAAGGGCCCTCGGTTATCTGACTGTCCAACACCACCTCCTCGCTCCAAGCACACTTTTCCGTGTCCTCCGCCATTACAACAATGCGGCAGGCAGCATGGCAGAGGTGCGGGATGAAAAGACGCAGTGAAGGCGGCTCAATAGTGCGGACAAGACCGACAGAAACACCAATCACACTATCGCCACTTTAATAAGGATCAACTATGACAACAGCCGTTAGTTTTTATTTAGGGAGTAAACAATAACATTATACTATTAAGCGACACAAACACCAGACCACTCATCACTTTTTAGCACAAGCCACAAGCATGGCCGCACTACCCACAATAACTTCGGCTCGCTTTGAGCGAAATCCGTACCCCCACGACGCGTGCGACGAAAATAGACCCTTTAAGAAACTACCACACTCGCTATCGATACCTTTACGTTTCTTATGCAAATAGCGTCACATACGGGCTACAGAGAGAGGTTATTTCAGAATATATAGCATCAGGGGTGCGCTCTGGAGCGGAGTAGCAGCGTGGTGTGCATGGAACCACGTGGTTTATGTTTGTTAGCCACAAAATACATCGATTTAGCAGGCAAATGTGTAAAATAATAATGTCTAATGTATATTGTATAGATAGCAGAAACCTTTATATGTTTATTGAGAATCTATTCTCAATGTTTGATGATAATTTATGGCCGCAGCTGCCCGTGAGAGGGTCGTGTACACAATAACAGATCAGATCGAGCATGTTGCCTCAGCGACATCGCTAAGTGCGTGTACTGCCGACACATGTCTTACAATAATAATACATCATGTTGGAGGAATCACATGCTGTATACCCACCTACAAAGACCACCAATCACTTCTTTCTCCGTTTTCCTAAAATGTTGCAATGAGGGCACCTTCTGAGCTGGTACCATGAAATACTCCATGCTCGCCTCTCGCCAGTTTGGTCCCCCCGTGGAAAAAAAAAGGAAAGAAAAGAAAGAAAAACAGCTAACAGTCTCCGCAGGATAAAAGAAAAACGATGACGTTAGGGAGTAAAAATCCCGTGATCCGGTGGGGGTTAAATCCTCAAAGATGTGAATTTCTTATCCGTGTGATATAGTTCTTTGAGGCTACTGAGAGTTGTAATGTTACTCGATTTCCAGCTGATGGGGTTCCCTCGTTGTGTGTGGCGCTCTACCTCTCTCTTTTTCCCTCCCCCTTGCTTTCTCCCTCTGCATGACCGTGCGTGTGTGTGGCTGTATGTGTCTGTGTGTGTGCAGCTGATCGGATGGCTTTCAAGGCGGGAAACAGCTGGTAAGAGTCACACACCGCACTACCAAAAGCCTCCTTCCGCAGAGACGGGGGACTGCGTGTAAACAAAGGACTATTTAGCGCAGGAGCACTCTGAAAAGAAAACACATGTGACTGAAAATGGGTTTAAATGTCTTAAATGTAATTGTATCAAAGTGCAGTTATATCATTTATGATTAAATGCTGAAATACAGAAATCATCTAGTTCCTCATTTCAAGTGGATATAGCTAGCTATATGAGCAGATACTTTCCCCTCACATGACCTGCGGTTCCAGTGGGCTATGTAAAGGGCTTAATCATACACGTTTAGACCATTCATAAAAAGGGATAACTTGCAGCTATTTTACAGCCGCTCTGCTTTGAAGTCGCAATATAACAATTTACTTATATAACAATAACCAATATTTCACCTGCACTGTCAATAAAAAAAAAAAAAAAGAAAGAAAGAAAGAAAAGGAAAAAAAGCGAGACTACTATAGGGGCGGACACTCGAACAGCTGCGATAAGGGAACAACAGAGATCAGCTGACGAGTTGGCAGCGCTGCACAGCAACAGCGCACCGGGGAGGGCTTTCAGGGACAGACTGCTGCAAGCTGACTCGCTCCTCAAGGCTGCATGTTGTTCACCATTTTGGATGTGAGAATGGCTGCTGCACAGGAGGGTTAATTATTTCTAATCTAATTTAACTAGTTTATCCGCGGAAACGGTGCGCTTACAGCGAAGACACAAAATGGGGGGCTGGGAATTGGCTGTATTACCCGGAAACAGCAGCATGGTGGCGCACATCTAGACTTCGGTTATCACGAGTCAGTCTGGCGCAAGAAGAGCCTTTACGTAAGAACACAGCTGTGAATGATCACCTTTTAGAAAAAAGGCTGACAGTGATTACAGATTGTGTATGGATAAATTATATTGCATTTAAGTTTGGAATGTAAAAAAAAAAGAAACACGAAAACCCCCCAAAACATTGGACATAATTAAAAAATAAATACAATTTGTAAACAATAGTATAAAACGACAATAGTTTTTTTAATAACGACATTTCCATGCACATCACTTTAGAAAATACCATAGGCCATTTTGGATACATGAATTTTTATAAATAAAATACATTACATTAGTTTAAAATTATGACTCCTAAATCTAATATCTACCCTTTCAATGCCTTTCGATAATTGTTACATAAGTACACATTTTTAACACTGAAAACTAGGTCTCTATTAAGCAACGTTAGTAGGATTACATTTCCTATTATTTAGTTATGAAAAGAATAAACGATTAAATAATATAAATCTATATAATTTACCTAAAGCTTATCAAAGAGAACTAGGCTTTTAAGATTTAATCATGCAACAGGTACTTCGCCCTTTTGATCCAAATTAATGTTAAGATCTCACAGACAACCAACTTTTAAAAAGCCACTGCTTTTTTTTTAACCCCCCCCCCCCCCCCCCCCCCAAAAAAAAAGTTTGAAAACACATATAATTATTAGTTTATGACTGAATTTAAAAAAAATCTTGAAGCTACTTATGTTGCTTGCTTAAGGAATTCTGGATGTGTGAGTGTTGAAAATTGAACTGCATAATTTACAACATGCATTAAATCAATTACAGTCTTGAAATATTGTAATTTAATTTGAGGACTGAGATCTTCAGCAGGAAGGGATGAAAGACTCAGAATTATTTTTAAAAAAAATACATATTGGACAAAAGTGATTTATTTATTTTGGTCTAATAAACTAAGTACATATAAAAATCACCTTGACTTTACTATTCCAAGTGTAATTTATAGCCTGAAAATTCTCCCAAAATCTGAACATACACGAAAAAAGTTGACGATGTTCCCTGGAACCATTTTTAAAATAATGTGACAGGTACTTCGTCAACAGTCTATAAGATTCTGCATCAAATTATTATATTCTTTCTGATTATTATATTCTTCTGACGCCTTAATGATGGAACAGTTTTCTGAGGTGGCCTTACGCCCTCTAGCGATGGTTTGGAAAATTTGAGGGGGATCTAATTAACAATCAAGCTCTTGAGGTGCATAGTTTGCATTTTAGACTTGCACACCTTTGCTGAATTGGGTGAACACAACAGAAACATTTCACGACAAGCTGCTCATGCGACGCTATGCTAAGGGAAAATATTCATCTCAGAGTTTGCGCATATTTAATCTCTTTATTTTATTCACATTTTACTTTTTTTTTTTTTTTAGGGGTGACAAATTTTAATAGTCATACAGGAGTGAACATAGAAAAGTGGTAATGGATGTTATAGAAACAGTCAAACTCTTCTTTTAGGTGAAGTGATGGTATGACTCTCATCTAACTCCCTGATGATTGTATAAAAGAGAATCACAGTATTCACTGCCTCAAGTCATGGTGAATCAGACATAAACATGGCAACATGATAATTAGGAAATATAGTACTCTATATCTCTGCACTGCTGTTTTACATCCTTTATTTTCTTCTTAAATGCTACATATTGACCCAAACTTTCCCAAACCTAAACTTATTCTGTTTGTACACTACTGCCTACATAGCTATGTGTATCCCAAAGCATGTTAGAATGACACCTAATAGGATTTCCTACAAAATTACCCTAATGCACCTGATATTGCATAAATGCAAGTGTCAAGGTTGAGTCCTGAAGTTCAAGTAGTCAAAGCTGTAAACATAATTTAGAAGAAAGAAAATCTGTAATGTTGCCAGTATTATGTTTACCAGTAGGCCTAAGTCCTGTATCTTTTCATTTGCATAGGTTCTTATGAAGTACAGTAGACTGGCTGTTCTCAAACTGAACTTTTGGGTTATGCAATATAGATTTAATTGGTTTTGAGACGCCTGCAAAGGATGGCCAAAGTTAGCAGAGCTGTGCAATAAGCAAGGCCACAACCAGTGAAAATGAAGGTGTTGCTCTTCACTTTGTTGAAAAACTGAGGCGGAGAGATGACCGTGAGGACAGACAGTGGGAGAGGGCGAAAGCCTGGAGAAAAGCCGGGGACTGCCCATGGTGGATGGGCGGAGCAGTAAGCATGCGCTGAGCTGGCAGGCTCTGGGCTGGTCCTGACGGGCTGGCTGCTGGGCTCCGGGCGGCTGTCTGTGCGCGTCAGACAGTGGTGGGGGAGACTACCATCAACAATTCGCTTCTCCTCGAGTGCTTAGAAAAACAAAAACAAAACAGAAGAGGTACGAGGAGAACTGCGCGAGAAGGCAAACTGGTCTACCTCGACATCTGGAAAAGCACCGAAGAAGAAGCAGACGGTCCTCCTCTACCCCACACCCCATCGCCAACCCGCCCTGTCTTTCCCATCCACCACTTCGTGCCATCCCTCTGGTCTGAACTGCCCTCCCACCTCCCCTTGGAGAACCACGACCACCCATAGGAAACCCCCACTTGACCAGCGTTGCCATTAAGCGATGCGATTTGAATTTCGGAAGAAATATTCTTTGCGCTTTTGATGCACAACACATCCAGTTGTCTTCATTTTTCCTCAGCGGGAACAGTTCTGGCTATGGATTCGAGTGTTTACACTTTTTGACGGGTTTTACAGTGGTATGATAACATGCTAAATATAATTTTGCGTCAGGGGACAAGACTGTTATTTCCTAGATTAGTTTTTATTTAAACAACCAGCTGTCACATACGCTGTGTTTAAGCTTATGTTAGATTTTTCCAAGCTTAGAAATAATTCCGACAATGGTCTGGGAACAGACCGCCTCTCCAGACACCTAATTATATCTTTTTTTGCAAGACGTGTCAGTTGTTATTTTGTCTTTGCTGAAAAAGAAACAAATTGACAAGGAGTCACTTGAGACCTACATCGTTTAAACCCAAGGACTTGAGAAGTTTTTCTCCGGAGGAGACGTGGACCAAACCGGTGACATCTCGTCCACATCCGCGGCATTTTCGCTGTAAGGTAAGCAGGATCGATCCTTTCTACCACCTCGGTTCTGCATATTGCGCATATTGTCATGCCTGTCCACGCTAGTGTGATCGCTGTCTCACGTAGTGTGAGAAACTGCACGAGTTCAACCAGGGCAGTGACCTATTTTCAGTCTCTCCAGCGGTGC
Source organism: Telmatherina bonti (assembly GCF_933228915.1). Classification (NCBI taxonomy): domain Eukaryota; kingdom Metazoa; phylum Chordata; class Actinopteri; order Atheriniformes; family Telmatherinidae; genus Telmatherina; species Telmatherina bonti. Next base: position 22,730,100 of record NC_136612.1, read on the forward strand.
ACCGAAATCCTGCAGCTTGGACTCTGCGCACTGTCATCTCCGAGGCCGGTCGTGGCGAACGTGCCTCAGCTGGCTGTATTTGTGCCATTTACGCTGAAAACGTGTCAGTACGTTTTCCAACATTGGGCAACCAGCACGAGTTTCCACCATCTCATTAACCAGTATTCCACTTCTCAGAGAGAAATTTTTAGAGCAGTGTCACAAATCCTGCCCTATATAGTGGCGCACAACACAACTCAGCCAGCTGTTGTGCAAGACATGACCCTGTGACGAGCTCACAGATATTTGTCACATTATCCGATAAAGAGTTCAACGACTCCAGATTGCCATCACTCATACCAGTGATGTATTGGTAAACAAGGGAGATGGGTCGACTGCTGCCTCTTAGTTGTCCGAGCTGCATTGTTATATTTTTGCAAATAAAATAAACTGATGTTTCCCAGCAGTCATCTAAGGTCTTGATCACTAAATTTTTGCTTGATAACCTAATTTAGTTTTTTTTTTCTTCCTTTTTTTTTTTTTTTTTTTTTTTTTTTTTTTTACAAACTGCTGATTTAAACTAAGTGGTGACATCTTTATAAATTTTGTTTAGCCTAGTTCTAAGTTAGATGAGGCCAAGCATGTATTACAGGGGGCAAGGATGAGCATAGGCCTCTGCCTGGATAAAGAGCTATTTTCCTCCAATTAAGCAATTCCACTGTCCCTAAGCCTAATTGTGTGCATACTGGGACTGGGTTTGCGATGGACCTTCTCCCTATTGGCTGCCTCCCATGGGCCTATTGTTCCAGAGGATGCCAAGGGAAAGAGCCAAGCCCTGCCACGGCAGACCTAACAAGGTCTGTGCTGGAGGGGAATAAGGCCTGATCATTAAAAAGCATTAGGCCACAATGCAGATCGAGGCACACTCAGGGGTGAGAATTGCACTTTGGATCAGAGAGCGGTGATTGTGTATTTCCAAGGTGATTGTGAGGTATTTCCTGAGCAATATAATGTGTGGGTGCATGAGAGAAACAGTCACACAGATAGCTTGAGAAGCTGGAGGAGGTCTGGCTATTGGCCTACTGGATATCTCTGAAAATATGTGGGGAAGAGGAGCAGTGAAAGAGGCCGTACATAGGAAGGACTTTGATTCCCTCTTCTTCCTCCCTCTTCCAGGCCTCTGCTATTTAATCCATAAACCTTCTCTGAAATGCGAACACAGGTGCTCCACACGCCACAGCCTGCTTGGTGCATTGTTTATCCAATCAGCTGATGATCAGTTCAGCAGCAGGTCAGCCATAACATTCATCTGAGGGAAAGTCTGAGGTCAGACAGAGAGGCATCTATCACCATCGGCACTGGTTATTCAGTCAATGCCACTCACGTTCAGCTTTTAGTCACAGCAGAGAAAATGCTCTCATCCCCACCGATAAGCCAGATGTTCACTGGGCTCCAGCTGTGCAACTGTTTGGTAGCATTCCACACACAAAGGATATGTGTGTGTTGGTGTTTGTAGCCTTTTGTTGCTGTATGCTTTTTTCTGTTTTTCTTTTGTTTCCAATACAGATTTGGCCATATTTAATACACTGGCAGCTGCTATCTGGAACCAGCTTGCACAGAGTTTTTATCAGAGTTAAAGGTTTGACACCAACTGACATTTTCTGCTGTAATTAATGCACCAGTGGATAAAGGCTTTCCACCATGCTGGCTCCAAAATACAAATTATAGGTGTTGTTGTCATCCCTGTTCCTCAATTTTCCACCTGTCTGAGACTGGGCCCCACGCTGCAACTGTGTGACATCATTCAGCTGAGTTTCAAAACTGTTAGGCAAAGGAAACATTTTATGGTGGAAAAGGTGGGCCCCGATGGCATATTCCTTCACCAGAGAGCAACCAGGTGGTGTGCAGTGGTTTGATGGTGGGAACCCACTGTGTGCTTCTGCTTAATATTTTAAGCAGAAGTGCTAGTAAAAGTGTACCACATCGGACACAAAGGCAGGCATATTCACCGTGCTTCTTGCATTATGCAGTTTGCTGCACATCCTCTAATCTGAAATAAAATATGACAAGCTTTCTTTTTCACAGTGTGATGGGCCACAAAATATGTTTGCCACTTGAGGAGAATATCTGTGGAGGATCACTACCAGCAAGTGAAATGTTAAGTTGTACAAACTAGTCAAGTCAGTTTGAGTGTTTGAATTAATATCGCAGTGGGGTGCCATAGCTGCAGTGGATTATGGTCAAGCTGAAAGGCAACTCAGCAGCAGGGGAGGAAGGATTACAGTAGGGAGTGAATGAGGCAGCATGCTGTGAAAACAAGGCACCTGATACACACTTGCATTAATCTCCACAGGAATACGGACTGCTTTATTTTAGATCTCCATGATGGATCGGTGATTTCTGCAGGCGCACTTGTTGACAATCATTGTCAGTAGGAAGGACAGCTTTGTGAGTAACTTATTGAGATGATCAAAATATTGAATACTCCCACTGTTTGGGTTTGTTTTGTCTCTTGGTTAGAGCTGTATATCTACACCATTGATGTTGGGCTGAAACAATTTGAAGACATATCATATGTGTTTCACCTGGAAACTCAGTTCATATGTCTTTTAACTGACGAAAGCCGGACAAAACATGATATTTATCACTCACCTTTGGATATAATTGTATCAAATTGAAACAGTTTTACAATGGTGCCGATATGATTTTTTTCATTATCATTGAATTATGAACTCACAAAATACTGTAATTCAAGTGTTTACAGATGCTTCACATGTTCACAGTTCTGCTGGAGTTACTGCCCATTTCATCATCATTATACAGCGGATGTTGATTTGTGACCAACAACTGGAAATCACACATCGCACCATGAGGCCGCCATCGTCTGAATGACTCAACTAAAATTCGGGTGAAATGGAGCTGATTCAATAGTTCAGCCTAAATTAAATGTGAAAATGACAGTAAATGACTTCTAGCTTAGATTTCATTACAGTTCAGAGGCATACATTTTTTCCACAAAAGCTCTTATCATTAATCATTGCCATGTGCCAGTGGAGTCATATTTGGAGCTCTGCAGAGTGATGCCTGTGTGGGTCGATGGCTCTTGGACCCATACATTAGCAGTAGACAGAGCGGATACAGAGCTTGACTCATGCTAACTTTCAAACTGAAAGACACCAGCGCATACCACTTTGTCTCCTGACTGGCGTGGCTCACACACCGTGCATTTTTCTCCAGTTAAACTGTAACCACTAATCACCTCACGGCCTTGCTGTTTCCTTCCAGAGCAGACCATTCCTCAGTCTTTAGGGTGGGTTAAAATGGCCCCCACTGACATACACAGTCCACACTTTTTCTTTAAATCACCTGTGTGGGACATCTCAAATGAGTGCAGGGATTTTGCTCTTCGTGGTTAAGATTAGAAGTCTGTTTCTCTGCTGCATGGCTGCAGGGCTGCATTTCCAAAATAAACACAGACAACTCAGTGCTTCACTCCAGCTACCCCACCCTACCTCTACTTATTCTCTTTAAAGCGCCTTCTGCACTCCAAGCTCAGTATTTCTATAATGAGAGAATTTCAGCTTGCAAAGCTTTTCAGACAGTATGCAGACCATGTCTGGGGCAGGGAACTCTTGATGAGGAAAATATAAATAAAGAGTAGATAGCAAAGGAGCTGGGAGTTTCTTTACTCCTTATTTAGCTGACAGTGGAAGTAGATCTAGTTTGAATCTTGTAGAGATGTTCAGCTCAGTTCAGGAAGCAGTGAGTTGTACAGTTAAATGCTGGTTTGTATTATTGTTCACTTGCTTGGTTAACACCCTGGATTCTCTAATATATCCTCAGTGGAACTACAAAACAGTTCAGTACAGCTGAGATATGCATGTGTGTGTTTGCTTGTTTGAAAAGAAAAGAAAAGAAAAGGAGGAGTGGGATAAGAGTGGCCCTGTAAGCATTGGTGAGGAATAACTTACTGGGAGAGAAGAGGAGGGCAGTGGGATTGATGGTTTTGACTGGGATTTTAAAATCTTTTTTTAGAGAAGAGGATGAAGGAGAGGCGGGTGAGGCATTTCTTCTCTCATTTCTCATAAAGCTCTCAAGTCTGGGCCTGGGCCTGGTTCTCTGTCTGGGCACATCCAACCCTGTCAGTTAACGTTCAGACTTTACCCCCTTCTTCCCCTCCTTCCTCCCTCTTTCCCTCCATCCCCAATTCCCTGAGACTCCATCTTCACTTCATTCTTCTTCTCTCCTTTTCCTCCTTCTCTCCTTTTTTTCCCCTCTTTTTTTTCCACCCCCCCTCTCCAAGCTTCATAAGTGACATGTACATTATATAAGACATTCTTCGTCTTATACATGCAGTTAAAAAGAGACGGAGAGGGAAGAAAGTTTGGACTGAGTGTTTACCTTCTCTGTGGTGTTTTGGAGAAGTTGCCAGCACTAATTTAATTCATACGTACCAGAGTTGTTTTCTTCTCATGAAGGAGCCTTATGTAATTTGGAAATGTTTTAAGTTTGAGGTTGCATTTTAAGTGTTGTTCGACTCTAGCAAGCATCTAAGTAATAACCTCACTGTTTTGTTTTGTTGCTAAAAGTGAGTTAGCTTTCAGTGGCCATTTTGAGTATTGACTGAATGTCTTAAAACTGTGTCCTTGCTTGAGACTTCATAAATGGCAGTCATACCGAACTGTTCCTTAATTGATTCTCTGTGTCAGCACAGATTCAGGACAGAGGAGTCTGTAGAAGCACGAGTGTCTCCCTGACCTTCACCACTAATTGAGATTCTCTCTCAGGCTCATTCTTTCCAAGGTTGTCGGTTTGCTGTGTGATTGCATTTGAGTACAGCACATTTATTAGTTCTTTATGTTTTGCAAGTTTTGCCAAATAAAAAGAAGCAGCTCCAGATCCTTTTGATGCTTGTGTCCAACAGCTCGCACGGATTAGATGTGTCAACACATTTAAATCAAGAGTTTAGTGCTGCTCCATTTTACAGCATTATGCTGAACTCTGTCTGTCGCCATCTCAGCCGTCCTCCATCTGTCCCTGTGTACCTGTCTCTTTGCTCTGTTGCAGTTTCTCTCTTGGACGGAACTGCAAAAGATGAAAGCAGCAGGGTGGAGCTTGTGACTTAGTTGAGCTATAACATAGAAATGCTTAGAGAAAAGGAGAGGGACTGAGACAAAGGGAGACAAAGAGAAAAGACTGTCATATTGACTTTGTCTTTTTGCCAGCTGTGGATGGAGGGGATGCGGGGTGGAGGGTTACTCAGAGAAAATAGACGCGCCATGTGAGGAGGGAGAACACAAGGCTGCCGTTAAGTTGGCATAGACCCACGAGGAAAAGACAACATTAGCTTTGTGTGTACATGTATATGTGCCATCACAGGAAAGAGAGACAGAAAGGCTAAAATGGAGGTATGGTAGCCAGTATAGGGGGCACACCCAGTTTTAAAATAGTGGGAGACATTGCTGTTGAGTGGCCCCCATAACTCTCACAGGAACACACGTCACATCTCTTTTTCTAATTGCTCTGTTTTGTTTTGTATTTCTCTGTCTTCCTGTTTTCCACTTTGGTTTGGGAAGCTAGGCACTGGTCCTGTCCCACCTCTCTGTACATGCAACACACTTATGCACACATGTGCACTCACATACTCACAAATGCACACTGTCTAGAGCACATCTGGCCCACCACCACTCCAAAATCATCATTTGCTTTTCTGAGCTGCATGGTTGTGTGGTTGGTGCACAGGTGTCACTCATCCTTCTATAGGGACAGGGCGCACCCATCCACAATATAGGCAAAGGAGTAGTAAAGTAACAACACAACAGACACAGGCCTCTTCCCTCCACACCTTTCCCAAGCCTCCCGTAGGCCGTGTTGCATAAAGTTGTTGTTGGGATCATATTACCCCAGCTATTGAATAAGAAGACCTGCTTCCCAGAGATTTCACTGTGCACGCTTGCCTTATTGAGTTGCAGGCAAATGAATGTTTCTTGGGTCTGTGTGTAAATGTTAAAGGGGTTTGTTTCTCATGTGTGTGGTGCCATAATACCCCCGTCCAGGAAATGACTGTGAGACAGACGCACCCCTCCCAAAGCTGGAACGGTACCATAGTACTCTGAACTGGTCTGAACTCTACAGCACACTGCCAGCCTGCTGCTCATAGTGTATATGTTTGCACATGTACTGTAAAAAAAAAAGGCTGTAGAAATTTGCCGGTTACTAGTATGATGGCTTTCATACATGTGTCATTCCTTTGAAAGCCGCCCTCAGGTTGTTGTTAGCTGTATGCAAAAGATGGGAGACAAGGAAAGAGAGGCTTCTCAACCTTGTACTACCTCACTGGTTTATATTTATTGTCTGGAAAATACAAAGTCCATCTTCTGTTTTGTCTAAATGATGCTTTATGCATTTAATGATGTTTGTTTTACAATGATAGACTGTCTTAAATCCTTTTCTACTGCTATACTCATCTTTTTCTTTGGTAATTTAATAATTTCTTTTAAAGTTTAAATCCTGAAATTTTTTTTTAAGGGAGTGGCCACCAGTTTTTGTGTGTCAGTGTGTGCGCCCTGAGGGGAAGCTGGTATTTTAAAGATTTAGGCAGGTGCCAGTGCTTTGCATTCCTGACCTGACCTTGTGCTCATTTTTTCTGCCTTTAGGGGGGGCCTGCTTCTGCAAATTTGGCAAACCTTGGATGAATTTTTTTGGTATTTGTGTGTATGAGGTATGTTTGTATACAGTATATACACTCAAGCACATTTGCACAAATACATTTCCAAGTTTAACAAAAATGCACTTTTAGAGGATATTGAAATGGTATCATTTTGCATTCCCTGCTTGTTTAAGTAAATATTGTTTGATAACATTACTCTTTGCATGGATGCACCCCCACAATGAAAAGAATGTAGCTTATCACTGCGCGTCCTTTGTGTACACACTGTGCTCACATGTTATCTGCACTGCTGCACCCAGGAAATATGAAGAAAAGGAAGTTTTGTTTGGAAAAGTGCAGAACTCATAGAGGATATTTGAGAGTGCCACCTCCACAAATGTAACTTGCATTTCATACTGCAATAATGCTAATGTTGGTGTGAGTCAGCTGGAGTGACAACATTTAGTGTGGGAGTAGCAACGAGCCATCACTTCTTAAAATACGGATACAGCAATCAGAGCATAACAGACACAGCTGGTTAGTGGGCTGATGAGGGGACACGAGAAGGGATGTTTTGCAGTTTGATCGTCCAGAATCAAATTCCTTCCAAAGGTCTTCCAGTACATTTAAGGAGATTTGCAACAGCCCTCCACACACCTCACCACACGTTTAGCCGTGAATAGGCACTAACTGTAAAACTTTTATGATGGTACTTTTTACTATATCACCACCGCTAGCTCACACAGTCTCTGACTGTTTTCCTCCTTCTCTCATTGGCTTCACTCCTTCTTTTCTTTCAGCCTCCCGGCTCCCTTCTTTCCTCTCCTGTTGCTTTCCTACTGAGCATGATGTGGAGACGCCCCTGCTTGGCTGATGAGCCAACTCCAGACCCTGTGATTGCACACAGGAGTCGGAGGATTGCATCACTGCTTGTGGGGGGAGAGGGCCACAGGAACAGACTGAAAAGTGAGGGGATGGGGTGAGAAGACAGACCTGATGGGAGTCATTGAAGGATAGACTAAGGACAAGGAGAGAAAAATGACAGGCAAGGGGGGCATAGCCTGAGAAAGTGAAGCAAAAGTCCAGAAAGAACAGAGATGTAATTGAGATTTGTTTATATAGAAGTATAGGAGAGAAAAGATGAAAGATGACTACTGAGGGAATATATTCACTGCTGGAGGCAGAGAGGCCCAGAGTTACTGGCGGGCAGGGTGGGGATGTCTCTCTTCTCTTCTCTTCTCTTCTCTTCTCTTCTCTTCTCTTCTCTTCTCTTCTCTTCTCTTCTCTTCTCTTCTCTTCTCTTCTGGCTTCATGCTGCGTTCATTGGTTCCTGCTGCCCTTTGCCGCACTACAAAACTGCGATGTTGTGAAATGCCCCACGTTATTGTAACATTACTCACTACTCTTCAAAGCCTTCAGTACTGTTGTGTGAAGGGCCGTTGGATAAATTCTGTGCTCAAATAGTTATCAAACAGTCAGAGTGATGGTCCTCTGGGGGATCAACTGTTTACCACTGATTGCTGTCCTGACATAGCATAGATTTAAACTGTTTAGTTCATGAAAAAGTCCTCAAGCTCATCTGAATTTGAGTTCAAGTTGGGAGAAAAACAAACCAGTGACTGAAAACACATGTTGCTACATGTGGGCTCTCAATCACTGCACATGTCATATGGCAGCTACCATGGAGTCTAATAAATTGACTGTGGCTAGGGGGAAATTTCCCAGCCCAATGCCACTGTGGAGCCAAGATTTTAAGCTATACCTGCCTCATTTCTTCATTTGTTCTGTTGGAATAGTGCAGGGAGATTGCTTTAAATGGAGAACAAGATTATTGTAATGATTTTTCCACACTACAGCACACTTGCCCCTCTTCTAATGAGCTACAGGATGGAAAACATGAAGCATGAAAATGTCTTGCATTAGTAGCTGATACATTATTGGTAAAATAAGTCTTTTTTTTCACAGACTGATATTGCTTTATTTTCTTAAACTCATCCTATCCGGTTAGATCACTATATCCTGTGATAATCCCTGGATTATCTGTCTTACTGATACAATGCAAAATTTCAGACTTTAAAAAAAAGATTATTCATGGTTGTTTTGAATTAAAGTACATAAATGCAATCTTTCTCCAAACATGTCAAATATTGCTGTCTGTCGCACAGATCTTGCACTTGATTTACATCTTGATTTTCATAATGTGCTTGTTACAGTAATTTTCTAGTTTGTTTTTTAGTTCTTTATCTGGCTAACATATGCTACTGTGTTCTGTACTTTTTAAAAATATTTTCTGTGGCCTATCTTGGAGCAGAACTCCTGTAAGATATTTTTAATATCAATGGGATGGTTTTCCTGGTTAAATAAAGGTTAAAAAAATAAAAATAAAAAGATCAGAAAGTAACTGTATGAAGATGATGTACCGGCCTGAGCTGCCAGTTTATTAGCAGTTAATATTGGTTTTTTTCCCCAAGTTTTTGATTTTGCATAAAGGAAGGCTTGCTTTGATCTTTTGGTAAATGGTTGGAAGATCTACAATGAGATTATTTGAATATATGCTGTATGACAAAGATTTTTATTTATGTCTGACCTTGTATCGTGGGTTTAGAGCTGCCTAACACTATGATTGGTGGAAGTGGGGGAAAAAAAAGCAAGAACATTGTCACAGAGTTGTAGAGGTGAGGACCCACATGTAGACCAGTAGGCAGCCAGTATGTCGAGATCTAGACAATTTATAACAACTAACTGAACTTGATTTGAGAAAACAAGAAGAATATTTGCGCAAATTACCATGACTAAAAGAACAATGATCTGGCAAAGGTGAACTGAAGCCAAGTGGTATATATACACAGAATACACAACAAGATGCAGGTGGAATGGATAAGCTAAATGAAACCAGGTGAACTTATAAACATGAAATAAAGCTAGACGAAAAACAGAAGGAAAACGACAAAATAAAACAGGAAACCAGGACCAAACAGTACACAAAACTCCAAACCATGACAAGCATTTTTTTCTAGCCAGTTGAAATAGGGCCTATATAAAATCAATTTGTTCGCACTCAGATGTCCTCTTTTTTTAACCTTACCTCTAACCTCTTGCTGTTTGGCCAATTTTAGGAATCAAAACATGGTTTAAAATGCAACATTTTAAAACCCTGCACTATCTTGTGTATGAATTATACTTGAAACCTTTTTGTAAAGCAAAGAGCAATACACCCAGGAGGATGTAAATGCTTTGATGATTTATGTATTTTAGGTTTAAAATCCACAAATTGCAACATCAATAAATACCTGCATGTTGGGCTTCATCTCTTTTAATTTCTCTAAATTCTCAATCAGTTTGGAAACCTATTATCAGTATTAATTCTTGTCAGATAATGTTATATTAACTGCTATGAATGAGCTGATTGCCAAAAAACAAAGCAAAGTTAGAGTTATGTAGTATATCAGAATGTAAATGTTATAAAATCTGCCTTCTTCAACCGCGTGTTCAAACATTTTGCATCATAAGAAAAAATCTGATGTTCAGCCACAGAGATTTTCTTTCTCTTAAAGCCGTCTCCTTTTGACAACAAACCACAAGAGCGACCCGCCCTCCTCGTTCTATGTCTCACTCCCTCCTGGCACCTTCCCTCCCTCCCTTTCTGCCTTCTGCCTGGAATTCCTCCGTGTCTGAAAGCTCTGGCTGGAGGCCATTGGTAGCTCGCTGAGAGGCTTCCTGTTGCACTCTATCCCTCTTTCATTCTATCCATCCCTCCCTTTTTCTTCCCTTCTTTTCTTATTCACTTTTTTTTCACTTCTGCTCATATTTTAACTCAGATGGCCTTCCTTTCCTCCTTTGAATTGGCATTCTTTTGTTTTTAATCTTAAGTTTATTAATGGCATACCCCTATTTTCATTTTTTCAAACCCTGAACAAAGAAGTGACAATTTTGTGCTTATTGCTTCCATTCCAGGAGCACGTTAATGTACATGTCACTGTTTCTGCGTATCCCAGCCATTATGACTCCAGCACCACACCAACTGTTTTTCCTCAATAGTCCTTCCCCAGAGGGTCCATGCATGCTGCTATTACATAATCCTGCAAAGATCCTGAGTGTTTACTGCAGGGTTTGAAAAGGAAGATAGAGATTTAAATTAACATCATGAAGAATAGAGCTCAGTGAGACTTCTTTTTAGATCTTTAATAACAATCTGTAAACTGGTGTCTGTAAACTTATGTATTGTTAAAACCAGGGAGGAGCATTATTGCCCAGAGAAGAGTGAGATGAGAGAGGAGGAGAGAATAAGAAACTTAACAAGAAAAGAACGCAGAGAAAAATGAAAGCAAAGAATTGAGAAATAAAGGAGAGAAAGAGGGAATGAGAGGCCAGAAGAAGGAGGAGTGGAAACTGAGGTTTCCTGTTGGAGGAGGTGGCTGGCTGAGGACGACAGAAGCAGCAAAAAGTCTCAGCTGTAGTTTTCTGTGTGTTGAGTGATCCATGATATAGATAATGGTGGGTACTGGTAGGTGGGAGGTGTAAGTGGAGGCTGTGGCTTGGGTGTGTATAAGCCCGCAGAGTTGAGGTAAACCGTGGTTATTACTCCAAGAACATGTCAGTAATTACACAAATGGAAGCCATAATAGGACTTTTTCTGAGTTTGTTTTTTGTGTCTCCAAATATAAACATGTTGATAACTGAATATTAAGCTGTCTGACATAATCTTTTTTATTGCTGATCTTATGATGCAGCCCAGCCAGGTTACAGGAGGAAATAAAATTAACTCAAGTGGCATTGGTCAAAACAAACCACAACGGCAATTCAGGGTATGTAGATATGATCAAAATTATGGGGAAAAAACCCCCAAAACAAAAATGAGACCAAATCTAAACAAAAACAAAAAGCTAAATAATGATAAACTGTAAAAAAACAAAACAAAACAAAAAACTGTGCTTCCCAACCAAGCATTGATATATTAATTTAACAGCCATTCTTCAATTGGATTAAATGGGACAAAATTAGTTAAGGTATGGTTAGTCCCCACACTTTGATTACTTAAATCCCAATGTTTGCAGAGTGTGTTTGACCTGCAGATGTGGGACCCGGCTGTCAGAGGTCACCACACTCAGACCTCAGTCAGTTAGCTTTGACCCATTCCTTTCCACCTGTTAGATGGAAAAACCAATAGGTCAAGACATGACTGATTCAATCTTTACACATCACTGTTGAACCACAGAACTACAAAACCTTTAGTTATATATTCACAGAAGAGAGACAGTTATTGTCTTTATGTCCACTAGGAACAACAAAACATGAATTTCTTATAGTATGATTTACCTTATTTGATCAGTTCTTTTAAAGTTAATATAATAACTTTGATTTGAAAGAAGGTTACCATTTTCCAAAGGAAGTGGTGCTCCTATGTATCTAGATAAATTTTGCAGACTGGACCACTAGAGGAATGTCCATGATGAGTTGAAACATGATCTATAGTTCATTTAATCTGTCATTCTTTGTATTAAAAAATAGTGACAATGATGCAGAAGTGTAAGAATCTTCATTAAAAATGTTTTAAACAACATTATATTTAAGATTTAAGGTGCACTATGTACCTTTCTGACCTTAAAAATCTGTTTCTGACTCATTTTGATGGCAGTGACATTGATTATGCACAATCTTGGTACCTTTGTTGCCCAGCGAATTCCCAAGCCGTTTTCTTCCAATACGCGGCATCACTGTACATCTTCCCTTTGCATACAAGATCACACACCACTAACTGGATGTCAAACCACCAGCCAACACAAACCGGTCCATTATCAGAGGAAGAGAGGAAAAGAAAAGGCCAGTGAAAGAGATAAAGCGAGTCAACATTAGACAGAATTTTACTGACTTGAGATAGCTCATAGGACAGGTAAGATGCAAAACGAATACTGAATGCCAAAGTTCAGTGGTGTATTCTTAAATCTCTGTTTCCAGCTCATTTTGATTTCTAACTAACATTCATTATAAACAATCCTGGAGCTGTCCTTGCCTTGCAGCATCCAGAGTCTGAGACACCACAGCATCACACCAAATGCCATCCCACTAGCTGTTTCGAATGCCCAACAAAGCAAGGGTCAACATCCGATTGACTATAATTAGCAGGATGAATCTTGGAGAAGAAATGGATGCAGAATTAGCCTTTGTCAGGGGGTGTCAGAGAGGACAAAAAAGAAAAAAGAAGAAAAGAAAAAAAAAAAGTGTTGTTTTTTTTTAAGCCAGACATGCAAACTGTGTGTGTGTGTGTGTGTGTGTGTATATATATATATATATATATGTATATATATATATATATATATATATATATATATATATATATATATATATATATATATATATATATATATATATATATATATATATATGTGTGTGTGTATATATATATATGTATATATATATATGTGTGTATATATATATATGTGTATATATATATATATATATATATATATATATGTGTGTGTGTGTGTGTGTGTGTGTGTGTGTGTGTGTGTGTGTATGTATGTATATATGTACTGAATGTTATTTGAGAAAACACACAGACAGAGGCTACTAACAAACTTGTCGACTGGGCTGATCTGAAAGTTTTTGAATAATACCTCCCTTCAAATGATAATTTTTTCTATATAAAAGTAAAAGTATGCTGCTCTCGTGGTGGTTGGTGAGTGCTTTTGTGCAGACTATTTGAAAATAAGCCAGGGTGCCGAAGCGCTTTGTGTTTTCAGAGTGCTGCTATCTTGGCTCAGTTGTTTATATGTGTGCATGTGTTACAAAAAAAAATTAAGAGAGTGAAAGAGAGAGCAAAGAGCCCCAGGGAGAGATGGCTTACCTCCTACAGACCACCTCCCAGGGTCACAGCAGGAGGCAGATTAAGTTACAGCCAACCTCAGGGGGGTCGCGCAGAATGTGTACACATACACATTCTCTCACCCTGTATTAGCTCATAGAAGATTAAATATTGCACAATACATTTTTATACCCACTAAATGTAACCATCTCATCTTGCACATTTATTGAATCTCATTTCAGCATCATCAGACAGAGTTGAAACACAGTCCGTCCTGTGCAGATTTCAGATCAGGCAGTCAGATCAGGGTCAGCATTGATCTATGTGAGCTTAGCTTCAGAATGCAGAGGTGTTGAAACATGTAACCCTCCTCCAACCTGATGCCCCCTGTCCCAGCCTCACGCCACCTTTCTCACACCTCATATCTTCAACCCAAGCTCACTCCCTGAGCAACACTTCATCGAAGGGACTGGGGTTGACATGTTGGAGATTCAGGTGGGAAAGATTTATACAGGGGAGTAGGTAACAGGGTTGCCAAAGAGGACACACACAAACCTCTCTTCAAGGAATCTTCCTCCTTCACTTCCTGCTCACCCTCATATATCCTTACCGTGGCCCCCGTGGTCATCCTGCCTCCCACCCGCTCAGCTGCTGTAGTCAGTGTTTACACTGCTAGAGAGAGAAGAGAGGACCCAAAGAGGGACAATGCTGCCTTTCAGAGACGCTGTCGACCCCACGGCCGAGCAAGGAAGTCTGCATGGGGGCCAGCCAACACCCCTTCCTCAAACTTCACAGCTGCCTGCCACAAAGTTTTATACACACACTTGCATATCACACAGGCATGCACACACAGAACGTCTTCCTCCTCCTCCCCCTCTGCGTCACTCTTTTTCACTGTCATCCTTTCTTTTTTCATCTCACATTTCCCACAAGCCCCTTCTCAGTAAATGTGGCTGTTTGGAAGATGTAGTTAAGATCCCATAAGTCTGGCCCAAACTCCACACACACTGAGTCACTTCCCAGCCATTCTCTGCTATTTCTCCACCACAAAATAATCATGATGGTAGGCGGAATTTTAGTTGTGCTGCTCTACTCCTCTCTCATGGGAATGAGGGATGATAAACTACATGTAGTTGAGACATTGCAACAGACAGGTATTGACCTCATTTGCAGCAAATTGAATCATAGAAAAAGTTAACGCCACTAGAATGGTTTTCATGGGGTGGCTCTTGCTCCAGGTTAGATTTGGATGAGCATGTAATAAACTGGAAAAAAAAAGAAGAAAGAGATGTAAATTATATCAGTTCCAAGTTTGTTCGTATTCCACGGGTGATAACTTATTTCTTGCCATTTTTTTAAGCATGAATTATAATGCTGACAGGAGGCTAGTTTAGTCCCGGCATTGGATGAGAGGTTAAGCTGCTTCCTAGTGTGTGTTTTAGGATAAGGTCTTTTACTCACTTAAAGTAGATGCCAGCTGATTTTCTGCTGCTTTCCCCAAACAATAAAGCCAAATTTCATGGCAGCCTTTGTGGTTAGAGTTAAAGTAAGTCAGTCATTCTCAACCAGTGTAAAGGAGAGAAACTGTACAGAACTCTAGAGGACACTTATATTCTACCTGATGGATCTAAGTTTCACAATTAATGGCAACATGTCCTGCATATATTTCATGATATCAGCCCTTCATCATTGCATAACATAGTTGCCTGACACAAATTGTGTCATGCGTCATGAGCTGAATCTGTGCACAGTCTGCACAGGGGAAAGTTGATACATGCAGGAGTAGGACCATGGAAACCCTGTTTTGACATACCGCTGTTGTTCCTGTCTTTTATTACACGACAACAAACATCAAACACCTTTTATTTACCAGTAAGAGCAAAAATGTTACATGAAAATTTGAAGGAGCTACATACACACAAGCAGTAACTGCTCATACCTCTACTGTAGTACCTGAATGAATTATTTTTTCTGATCTTTAACTGATGGTAGCTTATTTTTATCCCCAGAACTCTCCATCTGCACCCCACCTAATTTCAGTGATGTTTTAATATAAAGTTCTGATAGCCCACCTGTTGGTCATGTGATCATTGTTTCACATTCAGATTAAAAACCAAAAATATTCCCATTTTTTGCTTATGACAAACACGAGTGCATATATTTGCATCATCGTGACATCTTACTGATAACAGCATAATGCTGCTCTGTATGCATACTGTGTGATCCTCTGTTTGCATCACAACATTTGTGTATTATCATCCTCTTATCTCTGGCCGATTCAGTCTCTCTAACCCCTCCTAGCTCTGACTATGTATGTGTGTGTGTACGTGAGAGCTGGTGGCCGTCCCCTTGTTGAGATGGTGAACCTGGTGACCCTCCTGCTTCATGCCTCCCAGAAACAAGGTCTTCTCATGTGGTCGCTAGCCAGTCACTCTCAAAGCCCACCATTCACGACTAATCATGGCTTCTCTGAGTATGTTGCTTTTTGAGTAAAGGAGAGGGATGGCAGATCAATTTGTGAAATTACAGTTTGATTAATTAAAGTGTGTGCATACACATGCGTTTTTCTGAGTCTGTGTGTGAATCTCTTTTTTATATGTAGGTCTACACACTGAATAAGATTTTAGGACAGTGCAACTGTTATATTTCTAGAAAACTCTTTGAAGAGATGTGTTTATGTGTGTCTGGTCAGAAGGAGCAGTGAACCTTAATGCACCATGCTAAACAGAAAGCTTGGCCTTAATATAGTGGCACTGTACTGGCACCATTTGGATCTGTAAGGCAGTAAACTTTAAATATCTGTAGAACTACTCATTTATTTTGTATTCTGCTAAAGTTAAAAAATTCAAGTGAAAACCTTTTTTTTCTGAAAACTGTGTTTAGAATTTACACATATACCTTTACCATCACTTTAAGTGATTATCAGAAGTGTCCATTAGTTGAGGAATACTGCAGCTGGATCGCAGATTGACAGCTAGATGAAGCATTGTACCTGCAGCCCTCAGGCTGGGTTCAGGGGTCAGTGAGTTAAGATGAGGAGAAGGTGGATGGAGTAGGTACAGCTGGACTCAAAGCCCTGCAGGTTTGCTGGTGGTCTCAAAGGTGCACACTGTGGGGGTTGGAGATGGGGCTGTGCTGGCAGGGGTCTGATGCGACATGGTACAAAGGCCAGTGACCGGCCAAGGGATGTGGTGCAGCAGGGTTAGGAGTGGGGGCAACCATCTGGATTGGATTGTAGAAATTCCTCAGGAAGAGTGTGTGAGTAAAGGTCAAGATGGAAAAAGAGAAGGGGGTCATTGAACTCTCACCGCGTGTGTGTTTATTTTTCTTTGGCTTACTCAGTGTCTCAGTTTGATTGTGGTCGGTTTTCCATTGTTGGAGAGCGTTTCATACCCTGTGGGGTTGTGGAATGTGAGATTCTTTCAACAACATTCATATGTGAAATATTGCAGGTGTGAGAACCTGTCCTGGACACTGTTTCTCTTGGAATGTAGCATTTCATTGTATATATTTACAGTATTAGGGGTGGGAAAATCTTATCGAAAAATAAAAAAATCTGGATTTTTTTGCTTCACAATTTTAAAATTGATTTTTTTCTTTGTTTAAAAAAATCTGTTTTTTTTTCAAATAAATAAAAATAATCCATTATAAATTTTTTGTAATTTTTATTGTTTTTATTGATCTTTTTACTTGTCTTCTTGGGCATTTATAACAGCGGAGTAATGGTCTGGTTACTGTGTTTTATTTTTCCTCGTAAAAATCAAGAAAAATGAAGAGCAAAAAAAAATTTTTTATACGTTTTTTTGTTTCTTAATCGCAATTTAAATCGAATCATCACCCAAAAAATCGGAATCGAATCAAATCGGGACAAAAGCATATCATCATAGCCCTTGTATTTATCATGAAATGCAAAGGTTTGGACAAAATCTAAGTGATCTAAATCTTAGTCCGAAATTCATTAAGTTAAAAAGTTAAGATGAAAAAAAAAAAATTCCCATTAAGGGGAAAAGTCTTTGGGGGAAAAAGAAAGAAAAAGAAGAAAATGGCCACTATTCAAAGGGATTTTAGGACTCACATAGCCTAATAAGTGTTGCAATTACTCAAAATTTGTCTCAACAATTAGAAACCATGGCAAACTGCAGCTTTTGTATTTCACAGCATATAAACACTAAATCAGTCTTTACTGGGTAAGCACAAACTGACTCTTTCACATGTGCCTGTTTGTGCAGTTGGGAGGTCAGCGGATTGCAGTCATGCTGTCCCTGGACGAGCCTCTAGACCTGAAACTCCCTCGGCAGGCCAATGGGAAAGACAGAGGGGTGAGGTCTCCTCTCCACTCACCACTGCAATCCAAACAAATCCGGCAACTTCACATGGCAGATGATGGGACAGCAGTGATAGAGCCTGCCTCTCCAGCATCTCCATACTCAGGTGGGTGTCAAGGCTGGGCCCTCTAACATAAATAGGTCACATTAACACTGGTGTCATGTAAACAGATCCTCCAAGTGAGACATTGTTGCAAGAAGATTGCTTTTTCTCAGGTGTACAGGTGGTCCCTCATGCCCGAACAGACACCCCTACCCCCCCTGCAGTAGACCTGAGCATGTCTCCTGCCTCCCGGCATACGCCAAGTTCTCCAGAAATGACCAACGGCAATTATGCTCCCTCAGGGGTAAGTGCAACACAACTCAAACATAAACAAACATTAAAACAGCTTTTTTTTTCCCCCACCCAAACATATTTTAATTTTTTTCCTCTTTTTCTCAAACGTTTTCTTCGTTCATCTCTAAGTAGTGAGTGGCCGCACTTCATTGTCTACTTGTAGAGAGTGACTCAGCCTGATGGGGTCATCAAATCAGGAGCAACATTGGGTGGTGTCACACTGGCATAAGGGAATTCTGTTATGCAAGGGGTGGGAGGCCTCTGTGTGTGTGAGAGAGAGAGGGGGTAACTCTTATCAAACACGTCTTGTATCCCCAACAAATGCCTCTGTCTGTGCAACTTGTACTCAGTGGCCCCGCTGGCATGATACATATGTTCCTGTGTGTGTGTGCACTCGTGTGTGTGTGTGTGTGTGTGTGTACATGCATAATCGGATTTAAGACAAACTACAGCCATGCAGACCTCATGCCGCCTAATTCAATTCCATGCAATTGAATTGAGACATGCTTGCAGGGGCCATTCAACCTCTGTGTGCCCCACAGTGTTTTACTCAGCCCCCCCTGAGCCCTCTCCTTCACACTGATCCCCTGTGGACAGAGATAGGACTCAATCACTCACTCTTATTCTGTCAGCTTCTCACACGCTTTCCATACTGCACGCACTCATGCCATCTTCCCTCCGATGTGTCACAAAGCAGCTCACATAGTTTTGCACGCACAGGCACAGCTCAGAGGAGGGAATTGTTCTCATTTTATGAAATTTGTCACATTCACATGTCTGACAAAGCTACACCCTTTTCTTTTTCTCTGTGCTCGAGTTCCCTTAGTTTCCCATCCTAGATTCAACACTTCATCAAGAAGCCTTTCTTTTCTGCTTGAGCTGAGTTTGACTGTATGCATATGCGTGTGGGTGAGCTTGCACATTAGCTCTTTGAGCCCCAGTGAAGGTTCAATGGATCTTACAGCTCTCATGCCGAGCCCAGGGATGTGGGGAGGTTTTGTAGTGCACAGCAGGTAGCTACTACTAGAAAAATAGTGGACTTTTGAAGGAGAGGGATGAAAATCAGCACTTCTGAACTCAATTGACTGTTAAAAACAAACAAAAAAAGCAAAAAGACTTTCTCAGTAAGCATCTGTGTCTATTTTGCAGCAAATGGTTATTTAAAAGCTTGCTAGTGCAGCAGTAGAAATGGCAGCCCTACAGATGATCAGATGATAACTAGCACAGTGTATCCACTTTTACCTTTCTAAGGCATTCACTTGTGTCACTGAGATGCAGTCTAATAGTCTATAGCTAGTACTAAACCTACTTTGCTCTTTTTTTTTTTAATGTATTCTGCAGCTTGTGTAATTTTTTTCTTTTTTGTTTTTACTTTTGTGCTTATCAGAATTCTCATCTCTCACAGGCATTTCAGTTCTTTGTGCCAATTGGATCTGGGGCAGGACTTCACCTTCCATCCTCTATGTTTATTGGCCAGACGAGTGACAAGAGAGCCTCTCCTGACCTTTCAGCCGATGAACAACTGGCCTGCCGCTGGAAGAAGGTAGAATCAATAAAAAACACACATACACACACATTATTCACATTATTACAGTTATATTTATGTTAACTAAAAATAACACTGTCATCAGAAAAGCTTCAATGAATTCTTCCTTCCTTTAGTGCCATCTGCTTTTTGACTCCCTACAAGACCTGGTGGACCATGTCAATGACTTCCATGTCAAACCTGAGAAGGATTCTGGGTACTGCTGCCACTGGGAGGGCTGTGCACGCAAAGGGAGAGGGTTTAATGCTCGGTGAGAAAATCTTTCTCTTGGATGCAAGCAGAGAATTCAGGAAGTGGATGCCAAAATGAACTTTTTTTTTTTTTTTTTTAATGCGCCTGCAGGTACAAAATGCTCATTCATATCCGCACACACACTAATGAGAAGCCCCATCGCTGTCCCACCTGCAACAAGAGCTTCTCACGGCTGGAGAATCTCAAGATACACAACCGCTCACACACAGGTCAGTGGCCAGCAAGTAATGACACCCAAATTACAAATATTAATGCAGCACTTTCTATACCGTTAACACACAGCCTATATTTTTCTGATTGCAAAATATCAAAAATTGGAATGATCTTCTTATCTCTCCTCACTGCAGGTGAAAAGCCCTACATTTGTCCTTATGAGGGCTGCAACAAGCGATACTCCAACTCTAGTGACCGCTTCAAACATACTCGCACGCATTATGTGGACAAGCCCTACTACTGCAAGATGGTGGGCTGTTTGAAGCGCTACACAGACCCCAGCTCCCTGCGCAAACACATCAAAGCACATGGGCACTTTGTGGCCCAGGAGCAGGGTACCCCAGGTGGGGTGGGATCCCTGCTGAAGGGAAGTCAGAGTGGAGGGCTTACTAGTAGTGTGGCTAAGGATTCAGAGTTGTCTTATGTAAGTGGAGCCCACATTATAATACCTGGAGCTACAGCCGCTCTACTTGGAGGCCATGCTCTGCAGGGCCTTGGTGGTGCCCTGCCACTGTCTCCCCTCAGTCCTAGACCTCTGGACCTCAGCACACTGGGTAGCCCGAACTCCCCTCCAGGCAGCTTGGGAGGCACGTCCATTCTGTCTTTCAACAGTTCCCCTCTGAGTTTGGCCAAGTCCCCGTTGCTCTCCCCAGCATTTCCCTCCGCTGCCCTTGGCCTACCAATGGTGCCGGTACTTGGGGCTGCAACTGAGCGCAGGGCCCAGAGCCACCAGGCAAAGAGAGGCAGAGGAGAAGAGGCAGAAAATGAGGTGACTGGGGGGGTCTTAAATCTCTCCACTGGAGGGTCTCATGATCCCTTGTCCTGGGTGGTCATCCCCCCAGGCGCTGTGGTGCTTAAGCCAGCTGTGGTCAACTGATTCATTTACATATACACACACACATACATTCCGGGGGGGGGGGGGGGGGGGGGGTCTCAATGGAAAGGTCAATGCCATAGTGAGTATGGGTGGTCAAAGATGATAGGGATTGACTTTCGCAATCAAATCTAGGCAATCCATTGTAAGAGATATGGTGTTAAAAAAGAAAATAATGGGAAAACTTATTAAACCTGCAGCCAGGAAAGCACTGCACCTCACAGGACTCAAGTTTATCAGAACTAATTATACAACGCAAGCCTCTTGTTGGAAAATTAAAACTTGGGGCCCAAGAACTGTGTTTAGGAACATGTACGGTCCTTTGGACTTACAATAGGCTCCTCTTTTCTTTTCTATTTTATATTTTCATTCCAGCTGGTTCTGTGGACAAGGACCATAAACGTGAGTCTTTATACTCTGTGTTCTTACAAAAGTCCTTATTCATCATTAAGTATTTATATGACTATACTTTGACAGTGTGCCTCCCGCCTAGCAGTGAGATACATACACCATGAATGAAGCACTCACAGTTAGGCAAATGAGCATGTCATTGGAAGCTATTTCAGATTTTAAAGTCATGACCTATTTTTCACAGGCCACTGTGATTAATATGATCCAGACAAACTTGCTGAACCAAAGCAAGTGAACTCTTGACTGTCTTGCATTTGTGCAGAAGGCAGATCAACTAAACACAGCACTTAATAGTGTCAGCTGGTTGTAGTATCGAAACCTCAAAACTGCTGCTAACTTCTCTGCTCCTCCAGTGCAACACACCTGGAAAAGAGCACTTTTGACAATCTGTCCCCAGTTTGGGGAGGGTGACTAACACAGACCAGCCTAGTCCATCAGAATGTGTGTCAGGTGTGCAGACTAGGGGCTTTTAGGACACAGAGTGAATCGACGTTTTAACACAGACAAATGGTGTTACGTCACCTGGCAATGACCAATCATCAGTTCCTCCTTTTTACAAGTGAAATTCAAGGCACTGGTGTGTCTGACTCCCCCCTCTGGTAGGACACGATAGACAACATCCCGATTGCCACGTACAGAACTGGCACTGTTCTGTCTCTGGATTGTCCAGCTGCTTTCCTGTAATTGAATCAACGCAGCTAGTTTGTGTATGAAAGGGCCACTGTGTGGATAAACACTACTGTCTTTTGATTTTCTAAACTAAAATGACCCAAAACCAGCTGTGAAAAACAGGTAGTAGTCCAGTCGAGGTCCAACTTTGACTTGTCAGCTTAGGTTTACTCCAGAAGATCTTGCCGTGCCAAAAATACCTGGAGAACGGCATGTGGGATGTTCACATTGTGCCACAAGAGCAGGGGGGAGTGAGATGCATGCAATGCTACTGACAGCTGGACTGACATATAAGCCACACTATTAAAAACTGCCTCATTTTACTCTGTCCAAAGGGGCAAAAAAAAGGAGAAAAACTTCTGGGAAAATTCTTCTCATGGTTCGATTAAGCAGTCTACACGCACTTACTATAAAACTATACGTTTTATGAAATGTTACTTT
Source organism: Telmatherina bonti (assembly GCF_933228915.1). Classification (NCBI taxonomy): domain Eukaryota; kingdom Metazoa; phylum Chordata; class Actinopteri; order Atheriniformes; family Telmatherinidae; genus Telmatherina; species Telmatherina bonti. Next base: position 22,752,598 of record NC_136612.1, read on the forward strand.
AGTCTCATGGTTCTTTCAAAATGGTTTGCGCTTACTTAATTTTTCTGCAAGGCTCAGTTTTGCATTCATGCATGTATAAAACTGACTGCCATGTCCATGTAAGAGAGGAAGAGGAGCAGGACAGGTTCCTCATAACACAAAGGACGTTTCTTCATAATCTCCTGTCTCTTCTCTTCCTTTCTGCTAAGGCTGGCTAGTTTCTTTATGCATCACTCTTTCTTGAGGGTGTTTCATTCACTTGTTGCTGTTTTATATTTTTGTCATTATTTTTTGCTGTTGTTCAGACGAGACATTTTCTTGTGATGTTGAAGTTGCTTCTTGTGTTCTGCAATGGCTGCTCCGCAATCAGCTTTCTGCTGCCGAGGATGAGTCTTATAAAGAGTGTAGGCAAAGGAGGGAAGGAAAGATTTGGCCATTTTCCAGGACAGCAGTTGCCAACCTGAGTGTTGCACACCAAAAGGGTAAATTGGCACATTTATATACTGTAACAATATAAGGATTCAATGTTTGTAAATAGAGTGGCCATACATATTGCCTCCCCTCATAGTTAATATAGTTTTTAGCTGATGCACTCACAAGATCATGAGTTAAGTTGTTCTATCGGATAAACAAATGGATTCGAGCACTTCCATACAACTTTGCAGGGATGCTAGTATTACTGTAGACCATTAACATATCTTCATTTTTGGAAAATATTGGAACATGTTTACCTGTCCAAGGTTGCTAAACATTTAAACTGAAACCGTGGTAAGAAAAAATTCTGTTTATTTGCAATCCAAGGCCATAAAATCTAATTAAGAGGTTCCAATAAGAGATTATTTTATCTTTAAGATGACATAAGTCAAGGCAAATGGAACTACTGCTCTGAGGAGTAAAAAATATTTATGTGCATAAACAAAAAGCATTATGTTCCTCTGATGAGTACCAGTGTATGAAATTAAGAAAAGGTAAGGGCATAAAATCCTTACAGGAAGTTGACTGCTTTTTAAAAAAAATTGGATTTGCAATCTCCACTTCCTTTGTCAGGACTTTTTAATTTAATAAAAAGGGCTAGATGAGAGAGATAAAATCTAACTGTGAAATGACTGGCAGCACTGCGAGAGCGTGAGAGCATGCAGAAAAGCTTTGTTGAATGGATAAGTGAATGGAAAAGGGACAGGGAGAGAGGAGAGCAGGAGCTATGTGCCAGCAGAGGAAAAGAGGCAGAGGATAGCCATGCTGTGCTGCGACTCTCCATCTGGCCACCTACCCAGAAAACAGCCCTCACAGTATTGAAGTCGGGCAGTGTGCTGTGGCTAGTGTAGCTGCCACTAACAGACACACTAGCCTGCAGAAATCTAGGCCACTGAACTCTTGTCTACCCCCTCCCCTGCTAAAAAGCATTTTACAAAAGATTGACCACAATATCTACCTACATTCACAGTAAATCAAAGCTGAAATAGCCCTTTGAGTTTAGGTTGTGGTGTCAGGCTGCCAACAGGTTAGCAGTCAGGGCAGGGATGAGCAGTGTATTCATGTTTCTGCATCCTCCAATAACCACATGTGCACACAAAAGAATTTTTTGCTCTGAATGAACAAGTCTGGCATGTAATATCATCAGAAACAGGTGTCAAGTAAGCCAGACATGGTCTCCATGGCAACAATGAAACCCACAGATGCTGCAGCTCTCCTTTTCCTCCTGATTTTGTCTGTCTCTCCTCTGCTGGTCGAAGCCAGGGACAGAGACTCAGCGTGGCAGCAGAAATCTGAATATGACACAGATCCTGACAGGGTCCACACAGTTTCAATATTAAATAAGCTGTATGATCCATTAACCCTTTGAGCTCAGCCTGTAATAAACTGCACTTTTCCCTCCCTATAGTGTGTGTAGATTTGGGGACGCTGCCACATTTTTATTCTCTGCGTAAAGCATTGTTCATCAGCTGATTTTGGAAAACAAGTATAATTGTGAAAGTTATTGTCAATCACTAAAATGTCAGAGTATAAAGTCTTATTTTCACAAACTTTTTTTTTTTTTTTTTAAAGTGGTACATGCTCCTGGAGATGTTAAAGCAACCTTCCCTTGATATAAAAAGTGCAAGTGAGGCCCAGGACACAAAACTGAAATAGGTCAGCGTGATTCTATGAGGTCATCTTTGTTTGAAGTGCCACAGAGTTGCACAAAGGGTTAATGATAAGACTAAGGCCACACAAGGTCCGTTCCAAGTTATGTTTTTGCACATTTGTGAGATATTATGTCAGTATTTTAATTTTTCCAAGTGCCTTTTTATGATAGGTAAATACAGAAGTTATACACTATGAAAAAAAATATTATATGAAACTATATTTTCCTGCCATCATGTTCTGTGTTTGGACATGAAGAATTCTATAGTTGTAAAAGTCTCCAATTGGTACAAAATAGCATTGATCTCCTGTTTTA
>NC_136612.1:22762516-22872516 GCF_933228915.1 Telmatherina bonti
AATGGAAGCAATGGTAATCAGTGGAAGTAAATGTGCACACATGTATGACAACTCTATACTAATATACATTGTGTGATGTCCCAATATCTACATTGACCACAGAGTCTCTTCTTTATAAGAGGATACCCCAGTGTGCAAGATTTAAGCTTAAACAAAGACAACATATCATATAGAAGAGAAGCTAAGTTAAAATGCTCATCCATTATTTAAAATTTTAAGTAAAACTAACGATTAAAAAGCCAATTGGTAATGTATCTGAAAGCATGAGTATGATTGCTATGACTTACTACAGTTTTATTCAGCTAAAACTGGCTTAGATCTGGTAATTACCAGTAATATAGTAAAAATATTCCTAATTTAAAACTTCAGTTTGTTGTATTAACCTGTCTGTTGAGTTTGTTTCCTGGTATAGTGAATATTCAGATTATCCTACTATTGATTTGTAAAAGACACAGTTTTATATTTAAATGAATATCAACTAGATGTAAGGTTTGATTTTTTTCTTTACTTAGTAGATACAGTACTTAAACCAGTGGGTGTAAATCAAGGCCATTATGATTTCTTTTCTTTTTCCTTTTTTACATTTCTCTTATTTTATTTTATTTTTTTTTTGCCCAAACCAGGCTTTTCACATTGTGCAAAACTTTTGTGTTCAGCAGGCTGTAATGTTTTCAGATGAAGCTCAAAAGATGCTTAGGTGGCAACAGCGCACAACTTGTCTGAATGCAGGTGCTGGTACCATGAGGGAACCAGAAACCAGACGTCTTCTTTAATCATCCTAAATCACAAGGGATTCAAAGTTAAAACAACTATAAAACTATTAAACTCTTTTAAAAAAAAAAAAAAATAGATCACATAAAGTTACTCTGAGTCCATAATATCCATTCTGTTTGGTACTGATGACAATAGGTTTCTACTTCAAAAACAAATATAAGAAATCAGTAATGAATAGATCTGAGTTCATAAGATAATGCAAATTGCATTATCTTTTTAAAACTTGGAGTAAAACTTACACCATCATCATTAGTCTAACATCACTAACTTATTTTAATAATGTATACATTTTTATACTCACCCATTCATCGTCGTCCACTCCCTCAAAGGACTCCTGTGGCAACGGGTCATCCATGTTACCCAGCTTGGCTACCATGGCACTCAGCAACTGCAATATACAGACACAAAATAGGGGTCAACATATTGGTCAAACATTTTTTTTTAGATACTAATGCATGTGAAAAAGGATTTTAACTTAATCTAGCTAATTTATCTGGAGCAGGATTAACTGAAGAGGTTTATCACCTCTTCTTTCTTCTGTTCATCGGTTTTTTCTTCCAGGTAAACAGACGAGGGCAGGTATTTCTTCACTGGAGCCTCTTTGGGGGCCTCACTCACTGTGGGGGAAAAAAAAAAAAACCCACACACACATTAATGTTCAAAATGGAAAAAAAAGACATACCAGAACATGTCCCGTGCAGACATGCAGAGTGCACAGAAAGCACGATGATCTAGAGTAAGAGCTCTGTTAGATAGGGGCAAATGGCACATGTTTCAATCTGAACCTGGAGTCATGTCTTTCGGCTTCAGGCTGATTTTTTTGTGTTGGCCGTTGGAACCCGAGAGCCAGGCAGAGGCAGTCAGTGCAGGTTCCCACCACACCGCTGTGTCTGGGTACACATCATCCTGGAAAAACTCTTTCTGGAATCACAAAGAGCATAAACACAAGAGATTTATGTTCTATTAATCCACCAGAAAGAAAGGTAAGCAGTGTTCCTATTCAACCACAAGGGGGCGCAGTTGACTTACTCTGACACGTGGCACTCTGAAGGCCACTGGCTCTATGGTTGTCATGGAGAGCATCAACCCCACAGCTATCTCCACATCTCGCACGTTGCATTCCGTTTTAGGCAGAAAGGTCAGGCCCTGTAGACAGCAAACTAAGTTAGTCGTTTTCTAATTCTGAAAAAAGTAAAAGCTTCAAGCTAATTTCTTTATGAAACTCTACCTGCACTAAAGCAGTAAAGGGTTTGTTTATTCAGATTATTTGTTAAAGTAGGAGGAAATCTGTTTGGTACCTTGTGTGGCTCGTGGGAGTTAAAACTGCTGCATTCAATGAAGTATGGATCTTCAGGGACCAACTCATAAATATACACTCTGGTGTCACCCTAAAGAGAGAGAAAATCATATACTTTATAACAAATTACCATTGTGAAGCTTATGCAAAAGTAATTCTATTGCACACAAACCAAAACATTGATTGTCACTTATATACTTACTTTTCCAGTGAGGATGACAACGCTAGTGTCAGGGTCATAGAAAGGGATAAGTGTTGAGGGGGAGACATTCACGGGGGTGCTGGCTATGGCCCCAGAGGACAGGGAGTCAGCAGAGTACAGGTAGAGTCCTCTTTCACTGCGACTAAGAAGAGGATAAGAAAGCCATCAGGCTGTAAATGGCTACCGATGCATTGACATCATTAAAGTCTGAGCAGACTGGTCATGATGTATGGTTTAATAAATTATGACAGCTTTGGATATAGTTTAGGAAGGTCTCAGAGTTGCCAGAACAGTAAGCTGAAGTTGATTTATCACTGCTTGATGTTTTAACAAGAAACAGATTCATCACTTCCAGTACCTGTCAAATCCTGACACCAGCAGGTACTTTCCATCACACACCCACACCACACGAGCTCCTCTGTGGCCTTCAGGGCCTGGGCCTTCCTAGAAAAAAAAACAGAAAATAACAAGATGTGTGTGAGAAAGTGAAACAAGGGAAACTAAATACAGTATTTGTTCCATGTAATTTAGTTGCACCCTCAAGTTGTCAAGTCAAATTTACTTATAAAACACATTTAAAAACAACCTCAGTCGATCAAGATGCTGGACAGCACAAAGCAGATAAAATCACTAAGCTTTTATATTAAATTAATATAGACCAAAACACTAATAAAACAGAATACAAGAATCAAACAATATAAAAAATTGACTATTTTTTATATATATATATATATATATATATATATATATATATATATATAATGTATCTTCTCATAATTTATCTTACTAATTTATAATTTATCTCAATTTATCTTCATAATAACTTGTTTGTTGTCAACTTTTATTAAATGTAGCAATACATTCCATCAAACAAAACAATTTTTTGTCCTAAAAGAATTATTCAGCAGTATCATAATAACTTTACTTTCACATTTTGCATTTTTATTTAGGCATTTTAAAGAATCAAATGAAGACATCATTCTTGCCATCCCAAACTGAGTCATACATACTTGGACAGGTGCAGTGGACTTGCGAGGATCATAAATGCGAACTTTTCCATCTTTGCAAACTGTGGCTAGGAGCTTTCCATCTGGGCTCCATGCCATTCCAAACACCTGGACAGGGACAACCAGAGGAAACAAGTAGGAAGATAGACTTGAAATTCATTATGTTTTTGACATTCCTCCTCTCTTTGGTTAAGTGATAACTTTTTAAACAGCGTTACCATGGAAATGAAAGATTTTCCTTAAGACTTGCATCAGTTCTTAATCACCCACCTGGTCCTGGTGTCCAGTGAGAAGTTTGACCTGTTCTCCGGTCTCCAGGTTCCACAATCTGACTGTGAGATCATAGGATGAAGATACAAGGAGTCCACTGGCCAGAGGGTGAAACTTAATGGAGTAGATCTTCTCTGTGTGGCCTACAAGAAATCACATCAGCTGTCAATCAACTCTGCTAAACAGTCTTCATTTTCTCATGCAGGTTCTCGTGCATTATGTGCGGAAATGATCATGAAATTACTTCCTGTCTATTTACAATACTTTTAGGTCACTTTTTTATGTCTGAAAGCAATTTTTACATCATGAAACAGTTAAATCTCAGTCTTAAATATGGCTGCAGAGGAACAATACTTTACAACTACAAGTCAAATAAAAATGAGAGAACATTTCCGAATGCTCCCCATGGGGTTTGTCCTACCTTGCAAGATGATCTTAGGCTCAGTTATGGTTTCTTTCAGCCCACCCTCTGGTACCTCCCACACCCGAATCTTAGCATCATCCCCGGCTAGCATGAACAGAAAGGGAAACGAGCATGTGAAATATTTATTAAGTAAATGACACATACATAATATACAGTACAAGTAAAAAGTTTGGACACACTTTCCCATTAAATCCAATGAGAAAGTGTGTCCAAACCTTTGACTGGTACTGTAAATTATGCATGTGTCATTTACTAGTGTAAATCAAGTACAATTTTCAACTTATCAAGTTGTAAAATGACAAGTAAACAGAGCAAAACATTTAAACTACAACATGTCACAAATAAAGAATACATTTATACATGAAACTATTATGTTTACACATCAATTTTTTCATAAAAAACGATGACATAAACTGCAATTGTTTGAAAGTTGGGATGAAACCAAACATGGATTTACTCACCCACAGCAAGTCTCCGTGTGTCAAAGGGGTCCCAAGAAAAGTCGGCCACATTTACAGAGTTTTGAATGGTGGGTAAGGCTGTGTCTGGTAGTTTGCCAGGCTGAGAGCGCTGGGAAGAGAATTAAATTCATAAAGAAGAAACAGTACAGAAGGAAAAATACAGACAATTATCACTTTCTCCTATCAAAAAGGCTGCACTTTCAAGCTGTTGCTGCTGTACCTCAAACACAGCAATTTGGCCTCCAGAGATGGCGAGTGGCACTGCCACACGTTGGCGGTTAATACAGAAGCCGTCACATTCACCAGGTGTAGTCAGGTTGAGGCCACGAATATTGGTGATGTGTGTGTCGCGGTGCATCACCGAACCCTGGATGTGACGGAACTTGGATGTTGGCCCTGGAAAAAATGGGAACTTTATGTTTCGCCTAAAAAGAAAGTTTATTTCTTCAACTTATAATAAGAAATATATTATGAGACATTTCAGATGTGTGATATCTTACCCAGCATGCTTTGTATAGCTTTGACACTCTGACTGGGACTGGGACTCGGGAGAAAACCTGAAGAGAGACCAGAGGTGGAGGAGGGAGAGCGGGACGGGGCAGCGCTGCTGCTGGGAGTGCTTAGAGGACTACTGGAGGTGGAGCAGCCATGAGCCTGGTCCTACAAAAACAGATAGGTGGCTGACATATCAACTTCTTGCTTTCACAGTTATATAAAAAAAAAAAAAAGGCCATGAAATATAAATGTGTTTCCTACCTCTTTGTACCCTCCACTGGCCATTTCCTTCTTTCCAGGTGTCTGTTTTGTTGGTGGTTTGGGCTGTTTGTCTGGATGGAGGCTCACTCTCTCCACCTTTGGAGAACAAAAAGTTGAAATCATCTGCAGAAATCAGAATGGAGTAACTTTTTGAGAGTCAGAATCTGTTACCTGCTTGTTCCCTCCCTTCCACCACTCCTCACCAGACATGGCTGGAGTTGTCCCCACTGTGTCTGGGTAAAGGTCTTCGTGAAACTCCTGACCTGAATTCTGAGGGACATTGAAGGCACAAGTGCAGACATTATAAAAGTGATTTAGTGAATCACGAACATACTGTATGTCTATGTGTGTGTGTGTGTGTGTGTGTGTGTGTGTGTGTGTGTGTGTGTGTGTGTGGGGCCATGGGTTCAACCTTGCGAGGGACTTGGTAGCTGACTGGCACAATGCAGCTGTCTGTCAGCTGAAGCACCCGCATTACTTCACAGGACATTATATCCAATCCCAGCTTGGGTACCAAGGCAACGCCTCGAGTTGAGGCTTCCGTCAAACAGTGGCTCACTACAGACATGAAATACAGAGGGGAAATAAAGAGTATTAAGTGATAAATGTCATTAAAGCAGTTGTAATAATGTCTGAGCACATGGAAAACAAGCCAAGCTTTACCTTGAGAGAGTGAAGGTTCAGAGGAAGAGACTTCAAAGCAGTCAATCACAGTGTCTCCCTATGCAAGACAGAACAGGATTAAATCGTTTTCCAAAACGTAATAAGACATTCCCCAAAGCCATCTTCTCACAGAAAACAAACAGGTGGCTTACCATGCCAGCAAGCAGGAGCAGACCTGTGTCTCCATCAAACAGTGGCACTAGCGTCCTGAAAATATAGAGAAGAGAGAAAGCATGAATATAGCATTTAAAACATTTTGATTTTGTTTTTTTTAAACCCAAGATGTCACAGGTTCTAATTGAAGTTTTACCTATATGCCACTAGATGGTGATGTATGATCAATGTTAAGCTAAAAAAGAAACCGCGCCTGTGAGCGCTGATAAACTTTGCAACATCTTTTTTATTAAAATAATGGCACATTTTTTAGCACATTCACTCAAAGTCCGTTCATTAAGTTGTATTTTTCACTACTAGGGATATTATCAAACCAGAGTAAAACCAGGAATATGATGCATATGTACAATAAAACAAAAGGCAGTATAATAACGTTCATTCATCCATTCATTATCCTAACTGCTTAATCCGATGAAGGGCTGCGGGGACGCTGGAGCCTATCCCAGCAGTCTTTGGGCAAAAGGCGGGGTACACCCTGGACAGCTGGCCAGTCCATCGCAGGGCCAAATAATAACGTTAAATTTTCAAATTTGCGTTCATTTAAACGGTCATTGGTTTTATTTACTGACATCTTGATGTGTTGGTTTGACCAACAGAGTCCAAAATTAAACAGTGTCCCTTTTATCACAAAAACCAAAGAAAAACATCAAAACGTAAACACTGAGAGGCAACAGGTACCTTGTTTTTGTCATCACAGGATCAGTTGACTGAACTTTCCAGATCTACTTCAAACCCTCACACATGCAAGCTTAAACAAGCCCAGAGTCACCTGCCTCTCGTGTTATGAATAAAGAGGATTGAGGGCTGCAGTACTCAGGGGCTTAATGAGGAAAGCACAATTGGATGCAGAAAGAAATCTAAACAGGAAATACTTAAACAAACATAAGCTACGCATGCAAATCTGTCCCTAAACATCTTGTAAACTAATCTACAAATTTTCCTCTCATTGAGAGTAGCAACAGTATGGTATGACTTTCCATGGCTGGTCACAGTTGGAACAAAAGCATAAAATTAGAACAAGAGCACAGAGAGTGCAGGATAATCAAACCACTTCATATTACAGGCCAGACAGGGCTGACTGAAGCGCAGAGAGGCACTTCCAGTGATTAACTTATGATGACCTTGTGTAATGGTACTATTCTAGGGGAATTACGTGAGACTAACAGAATGGTGATGTAATGCTCCAAATATGACAGTATAATGACAGACTTGGGTAAGTTAAATGACAATGTGTGGTGACACGCAAGGGTTTACTGCGTGTGTTTATGTGACATATGCAAAGATGAAGAGAATATGACTGCATGTCAGCAATGCATTTGTATGAATCTAAACTAAGTATGTGGTTTGATTACATTATCTGATGTTTTTATCATTTTAATTTTTGTTTCCAGTTACATTCTCCCACTTCATTTAGCTGCTGAAAATGCTCCAGGCCACTACTCAGTCATGTGTGAAGTCCCAAGTACATCACAGCCATGGAGTCATTGAGTACTTATTCCATGTGATGAAGTATTGTACTAGAAACAGCATAACCTCATGAAATGCAGAAGTATCCTCTAGAAAACATAAGCAGAACTGATCAGAACTAACATAATGTAAGACTGACATTGTTTGAATCATGTTATTTATTTCTTTTTGATTTAATTATGTTTTGATTTCATATTGTTTTCAATTGATTTTTGCTGTGGATGTGATGCAAGGAGGTGAGTGTTGTGGTGTGTATTTTCATGTTGAATATGTTCCTGTAATAATTTTTGGACAAATATCGAGGTTGCATCCCTTTTAGTTGCCCACAGAGCAGCTTCTTCTTTACATATCTACTCTTCTGATATTTTGACCTGTAAATATCCTTAAATAAAGTTGAATGTAAATTTTGAGCTCGACTGATGTTATAACCATCACCTGTTTTTGGTAAATAGCCAAACAGTAAAAAAACAAAAAAAACAAAAAAAACAAAAAAACAAAAAACTGTCTTACTTTCCAAATATATTTAAAAGTAGTATTCATTTAAAAAAAAAGTATCATGTATCTGAATACAGACTGGGATGAGGTAAAACAGTTTTTACACCAGATGGAGTTAAGTTTATCAGTATTTAATGAACCAATTAAATAATTGTGTAATAAATCAGCTCTGCACTCACGTTATTAGACATCATTTCAAATGTTTAAAGGTAAAAAGAAGAAAAAAAATCCTTGTAATGTAAATTAATAATGTGACAGTGGCTTGTTAAAAGTTCCATCCATTAAATATCTCTCCCTCTATTGCACGCCTGTGAAGTCAGCAAGGGGCAGTCATGCTTTGTTAGGTCGACTCTGTGTTCCCATGTCCAAGTCAGTCCACAGGGAGTCCCTAAACACATCCATTCCCACAACCTTTCCGCTCACTCAGTCCCTCCCTCAACAACACTACCTTGCTTTTGTCCTTCTGTGTTTGCAATCCAAATTATTTCTCCAAATTGCCTGTACTCTCTCTGAGGTCTTATCTCTGTTTTTCTCACAGTAAATGTACAAGTCAAACAGCCACATAATAGGTCACCGATAGAAGCTTCTGTTTACTGTCGTTTTCATGCTCCACCTCACTGCTAGCCTGTTTTCCCTCTTGGGAACACACACATACACATGCATGTGCATACTTATGTGCTTAGAGGAACAAGTGCTTATTATCAATTATGTATGGGCACATGCATTAATGGTAGGATCTTTTATTTACACATGGTTAAGTATGGCAGTGACTTTTTTAAACAGATCTTGGTCATGTGTTCTGATTACGGATGAAAAGAAAAACTAAAAACTAAAACAGTAGAGGCAAACAAAGGTTAGCTTAGCACAAAAAGCCATATAAGAGCTTTAATCTATCAGTTTTGCAGCAACAACAAAGTTTTACCACACAAGTATGCAGTTATAAAACTTCATCCAATAATACTGGAAAAACAAGCAAAGTAAGCACAGAAAAAAGAAATTAGAGCCAGAAAACGAGAAAAAAAAACATAAATCACAACTAAGTCAACTCCTTGAATGAGACTTGTTTTACTCTCTCACTGTCAGACCTTTCTGCACCCACTAATGTCTTGACACCTTTCAAACTCCTCCAGCACCCTGCAATGAGCCGCCCGATGCTCTAAAAATCCCCCCGGCTTCAGTCTGTCACTAAGCTTCTGCTCATATCAGAGCTTACACAAACCAGAAAGCAGAGAGAGCACGCCTCCTGTCTCGTCTGCCATCGCCTCACACTGCCCTCACGCACACACACCAAGTAACATCATAAAATGACCATCTGCCCCTGACAGCAGCCTTCAGCACGAGCAGATATGATGGGGATATTATTCTAGTGTGCATCTGTGTTTGTGCTAAGAGTCTGAACCTGCACAGGAATATAATGATTATGAGAATGTGTTGTCATTTGATCATGTATGAGATAGTGTAAGTCTTTGGGATAACTGACTAATGGAGAGCCAGACAGATGGACAAGTCGATGACAGACAAGTATTGAAATTGTGTGCTTGTGAGCTGGAGAAGGGATATAAATTGGACTAAGCAGCTGGAGCTCGAGAGAAACCTTGACAGAGTTCAACTGAGTATTCAGCAATATTAATTTATTATTAAATTGTTTAGAAAGTCACAAAAAAGGTTAGGCACACTTGGTAAATGTTTATGTTACACTGAAAAGCCAAATCATTAAAATAATTTCCAAAAGGCTTCAAGTTAAAGAAGAAGCATTTTGACCAAACCTATCCTCCATCCTTATTGTTGGATTTTTAACATAAGAAAGAGGAAAGTAAACAGATGGAAAAGTTCTGTTTGTATTTTGGAACACCTTATTGCCAAGTATTACAGCTTGTAAATATTTTCTATAGCAGCCACAAGTTTTATACAAAAAGAATTTAGTTCTGTTTTAGTTAAGGTTGTTTTGCATGCACTGTTCTTTTGGGTTCAGCCCTGACATGTACAACTTATATTCAAGATGGGGGAACAGAGAGAACTTTAAAAAAAAAACTTCCATCAGTGCCACTTAGTGCAGTAAATTGTAGATTTTGAGTAGTATTTGTGATCTTTTAAAAGGTATCCTCTTTTCATCATTTGTTTTATTACAGCATGATGTTTACTTTCAAGCTCCAACTTAATTTAAAGTAACGTAAATTATTGTTTGTAAAATTTTCTTCAAGCTATTGTATGCAACAAAAGTCTAAAGTTAGACTGATGTCTCAGTTCTTAACACCTGGAGTAGTCCACTTTCTCATTTAAAAAAAAAAAAAAAAAAATTACATTTAGCTTTTTTCTTTTCATTTTCTCTAATTGTTTGCAAACTATGCTGAACAGCTTAAAATCCCTGGGATCACATTTATAGTCCTGAAGCTCTGAAATAATGTCATCTGTCTTCCTTATTATCAATTTTTCCTTCTTGGCCTTCTTGACCCCTACCTGACCCCGTTAAGGACCATTTCATAGATACGTTACAAACTGATAAGTAAATGCCTGGGGACAATTAGCTGTCTTATTATAGCCTTTTTGTGTTTTGTGTTTAAAGTGCTTGACAGCAGCTCATAAAAGTCTGTAGGTGTTAATTGTTGAGTCGGGTTTGAGGGGTCTGAATATTGTGTAATTTGCTTAACTGACTTTTCTCTACAGTAATTTGAACAAAACATAGCTCTCGTGTGATAATTAAGGTCTGAAGACTTTCATCAGAAGGGTGAGGGTCAGGTATTCTTTATTTTTTGTTTCTTTTTTTCCCCTTTGGAAACTGTACAGAGCAAAGACAGTAAACTAAACTCATAATTAAAGTGTTATCATTAACATTTTGAAAGACTTTTCAATTAATCTTCCTTTCAGCATTATTCACAATGTTGAATGTCTCTGTTTCATACTTCATACAAGAGATGCAGTCTACAGCAGACAAAAAAAACACAGATTGAAGACAATTCCCTTCATTCTGCAGGAAAATGCACACATACCAACACACGCTCCACTTGTTGGAGCTAATATTCATCCAGTCACACTGATAATATCAGACACACACAGTAGTGTAGTATACACAGCAAAGATGGAGCTAATGGAAGCAGCCTGTGGTGGTATAACGTTATGGGTAGAGCTGTGACCAGATCAGTATCAGTCAAAAGGGCCTTTCTCTGTCGTATGAGACCATGACCCTAAGCTAGGCAATCCTTACTATTAAAAACACACACTAGACACCAAAATAAGCTCCAGATGACAGGTAAGAGCGATCCAGAAAGTAGCATAGACAGACAGGGGGGAAACCTTTGAGGAATATGAAACTAAACAAAGCTGTTCATTGTCCTCATTGCTGGTTTTTGCTTTTATTACAATATTCAGAAAGTTCAGTACTGTAGATACTGTACTTCAATACTGTAATTAGACAGCCTTCTTACAACTAATGAGAACAATCAGAACTGACCAGATTCTTGAAGGGTGGATAACTTGCAATAATTACTAATATTCTGATTTCACAATATTCAAGGCGTGTGAAGTGACTAATCTACAATTAGCTGTTTATACAACATTTCTCTCAAACACACTCCTTTCTTTGGTTCTTTATCAGTCCCCTAGTTATGTCATCTCTGTCAGTGGGAGTTAGAGAGTGGTGCAGCACTATCACAGAAGGTGAAGGGTCTGCTGAACTGTGAACTCGATCAGGTCACTTTATCATCCCTCCTGTAGGCCTGCAACTTGTCCTGCAGACAACCTGCCTTTTGCTGTCCTGCTAGTCAGTAGTTACTGTGTTTTTAGAGTGAATATAAAGCCAGAGTCAAAAGATAAAGTTTTGATTATCTGACTTTTTTGTAGCCAACTAGGATCTAACCTGTACCAGCTGCAAAGAGAAGTATGAACATACAGTGCAGCACTCAGATTGCACTTTCAGCCTGTCAAGCTTATAAAACCTTTCCCAGCTGCTGTCGGGTGAGAGGAGGGGTAGTGTGGACAGGTCGCCAGTACATCAGGGCCTTGTGGCTCTTAGAGTCTCCAAAAGTAGAAAGGGAGTTGGAGCCATCAAGTATCAGGGACTGATTGGACTGAACAGAAATGCAATTAATTTGATTTCAGTGGATTGCTATGAGTTGGATTGCACAGGATATATTTTCTTGATTTACTGTATGTTAAGTTACCTGCAATTGTTTTTTTTTATGAATTAGTGTTATATACTTAAATCTAATTAGTTTAATCTATAGTGAACCGTCCTCCAATGGAAACTGAGAAACAGTAAAGCAAAATGTTGGACTGCTCAACCCAAAGAACAGTATCCCAGAAGTAAAATCAATAGATAAAAAAAAAAGAGTGACCAATACCAGGAATTGAGTTCAGACATAACATCAATTCACAAAAAAAAAACTCCCAATACTTTTAAATGCAACTTAAACCACCCAGCAGATATGTGCACTACAGGACAGATTACTACATGACAGATGATGTAGTGTGAAAATACTATGTATTTTGAACGGTTTGCCATAACCAATAGCCATGTCTTGCATTTTAAAGTATGACCATACGAGCACATGCCTTTGAGTTATTTTCATAATCACTATCTGGTAAAACAGTTCATATGACCAACAGATCCTCAACTTTATTCTTATGATAACCTTGGCCTCATCTTATCTGTATTGTTTGCTGGAGCAGAACACACTCTTTTCTGTTTCAGTGTAATTACTCCTGTGTTAAAGAGTTAGACACAGCTAATGCTTTTATGCACTCTTGTGCTGCAAACCCAAGAGTGTTCACACTCCCTCAACAACAGAAGGGCTGGAGTGGAGTAATCCAGGGATATTAAATCCCATTCCTAACATAACAATGCAGAACTGCTATCAACCAAGCTAGTCTCCTGTAAGAACATGTTGGGGAGGTGTGGGGAAGAAAACAAAATCTTACAATGATTAGGCGATATGTGCATTAAAACTATTGATAAGGATGCCCAGGATAATTTAAAGAGTCAGCATGTAAATCAGTGTGATTAGAGCTTCGCAGGCTGTGATCCAGAAGTTAAACCAATACGTTAAAGTAAAAATGGATTCTATCTGTTCTACTACATCACAACTGAAGAAGAAATACAAGGAAATAAGTACAACTTGTATTGACATGTATCCAACTATTACAGAGAGATTCAGTTCTGGTATGTGCAATATACACTCTGTAAATAAAAGCCTTGTTTGCACCTTCTACTAGATGGTCTCGATGTAAAGTGTGAAAAAGGCACAAAAAAAAAATCATTTTTGACACGCAGATGAAGTGGCATCCAGCACAGCCATCAAACTAAGTTCTGGCTGGAGGCTTTGGCATGTTTACACCACATTTTATTTGATCAATTTTTCAAATCCTACTACTTGTCTCTAAGGAAAGCAAGAAAATAAGTTTTTCAATATGCTCTAAAATACAAATCATATGGTCCTCGGAGTCCCAGCATAGCATGTATAAACCTGCCCAAGTAATATACATGCTTAACCCATAAAGACCTAACCATGAAAAAATGATCAAATATGTCCAAATGTTTAATCATGAGGTCTTTATTTGTCCCTTTAAGAAAATGTAAAATAAAAAAGTACCAAAATTGTTTAGGTATATTTACAATCACTATGAGATATATTAAAATCTTTATAGTGTAATCTTCTGCTTTCTGGTGTTTTTTAAGGGCAGAAGCCAAAAATAAGATTGTGTTTCACAGGAGTTTGAGCAAAGTTTGCACCATAAAGTGCCACCAAATGTCTCAGAAACTCTATGTATCATATATGTCACGCTGAGTTGTTATGAGTTAAACCCGAAAATCGCACCTATAAATACTAAAGTTATCACATTTGCTGTGTTTTTTGTGTTTCTTTAATTGTAATAATCCCTTAGGATTTACCATCTTGTTGTTCCCAGCATTGTTATATATCCACAAAGTATTTTCTATACATCTGAAAATAAAACGGCCAACTACTTAAAAAGAGAAAAAAGGGCTGTTATCCAAGTTTCAGCTAAATTTAGGGATCATAGAAACATACTCTAAGAAAAGGGACGCATGTTATTCGATGACTCACTTCATTCATAATAAAGATCAGAAGGTGTTGTGGCTCTTAAATGCATGCAAGTATGAGGAAAAACATGAACTGAAGTGGATATGATAAATTCTCACAAATGTATGGTCTGAAAGACTTTAATATGAAACTGTTTGTGGAGGGGTTGACAGGATAAACTCAGGAATCCCCAGCAGGCATGTATGTCAAGCTGAACAGTCAGTGAGAAATTGAATGTCCTAAGTGCGACATACTTTTTCCACTGTGTTTTCTTTCCACTTTTTGTGTTTAATAAGTGTAGTGGGTCTTCCAGCCTAGCTACCTTCAGTAGCCAGTTCATTAGAAGGGAATTAAGATTGACGGACTGTGTTTCTGAGAGCCGAAGAAAAGCCAGAATTGTAAGTACAGGGACCAGCTGTGGCTGTGTCTGAGCCCCAGTGATGAGGCTCTCAGATCAGCTGCCAAGCGCCTGCCTCCCCCCCTTTTCTCCTTGATTCATCGGCCCCCCTGTCAACTGGTGCTCACATATAAGCACATGTAGTGGCACACAGGCTCATGCATACATGAATGCTTAGGATTTAATTAAACTCTCTGAGGCCCACTTCAACAGGTCTGTAGTTCACATCTTACTGCCCCACAAACTCCCAGTTCCATACCAGTTGCCAAACAAAAATACAAGATTCTTTAACAAGACACAGAAGAAGGCTTCATTACCATTTCAAGTTGTCATCAGCATAATTTTGTTCCTCACACTGATAAAAGCAGCTCCAACCACGTCTGCAAATCTTGTCGGTCAAAACTATGAGCTTGTAACGTGATCCTTGGGACTGCATTGGTCACTTATTAAATCTTAACTAAATACCAAATAAGTGTATAAAAACAAACCCTTACATTGTAATAGACAAGACAACTTAACACAGACTGCCATTTGACCACATGATGGACGGCACATCTGTTTTATATGATGCTGACATTAAAACTAAAAACCCCAAATTTTGTTTTTACAAGAGACAGGAGGATAAAATCAGGGTTTAAACTGATTTAAAAGATATTTACACAAAGTTATCCAACACACACAGTTCTACTTATGTCAGATAAATGTAAAAAAAAAATCTTGAGTTTATCTCCAAAATGAGACACGTTCATATCAGCCTGAACATAGAAACACTCATGCTGACTTTGAAATGCATAGTAAACTAGTCCAGACTGGATTAGTTATAAAAACAGCCAGGTTACTGGTCATAAACTTGCAGGGGAGCTCATTCCCTCGATATTCAGAGCTGAGTGGGACTGAGGTAATTGCAGAATGTGGGTGGGCATGAGGAAGCAGGGTTACATAGGAACTGTTGGCAAAGTAATAGTGTGAAAGTGGTAGAAAAAATAAATCCTTAACATGCACATGCAGCGAACTTAAAAGTAAGACAGCTTCCAGGCTGATGACAGATATAAATAAGCATGTGTACTTCCAGTGCAGGAATGTGTTGTAGTTTGTGCCCCTGATGACTGTGACGTGTGTCTATATCTGTGAAGTGCTGAAGACTGAGGAGTTTTGGAAGAAATGCGTTCCGTGTTAACCTTGGGGCTCCGGCTAGATGACCATTAAATGACTTGTCATCGGGGGCCTGGGAACCATAAGCAGCCGTGACCAAGTTGGAGGACAGAAAAAGATGCAGCACAACACAGGAGGCAAAGGGGGGAGAGTCAAAACCACGACCCCCTCAGCTGTAACTTCACCTATTCAAAGTCTGGTTCCCATCATGACTGTATTTTGATATAGAAGAAAAAGCAAGCAAGAAAATACTGTTTGCATTCCCGACTAGAGAAAGATGGATTATTAACACATTAAAATTTCAACATGCTTTGATTGGCAAAGTTTCTGCCAACCTGAAACAGATCAATTTGGCAAAATTTACAATGAAACAATATAAATGTCATATTTTAACATCTTACATATTTTCTAATCATTCTCTCTGAGAGAACTTTATAGTTCGTGCAATAAAAATTAAATTGAATTCAAATTCAAAATTATTTTATTGTTTATTTTTAAAGCTTTCTTTTCCTACCTTTGGAGAGTCTCCAACAGGCACACAGCACATCACAGCTTGAGATAAAGTCTCAAGCTAGAAGTACTTGATCTTATTGGCAAGAATATGTCTTTTAAAAAGTAATAAAAAGTTAGCATCTAACGTTAAAACTTGTTTTTTTATTATCTTGCCAATAGCTCATATTTTTTATACATGGTCTTTAAACAGTTGTCTACAATCTTAAACTGGTGTATCACTGTTTTTAGGTTCAAAGCAGATTGAAATTTTCTGTTTTATTCTGTACACTAAAATTGGTTATCTATCCGTAAGTATACACAGCCTTTATATTTGGGAATTGACTTTCGAAAAGACGCAGAGCTGTTATGCCCCAAACTTTTGTGATTTTTGCTATTTGACTGTCTGTCTTATTCGCACACTTTGCTAACAAATTAGCATGAACAGATCAGAAAATACCTGGAGTCCTCTAAGAGATAGGTTTTATAGTTACATAAATGTTAAATGAATAGTTAAAATGAATCAAGAACAGTTTTTTTCTATAGATCTTAGTTTTATGTCACTTTTAAAGTAATCTTGTATTTCTTGACTATCATTTTCCAATCCTCTTGAGATGGTTCTGGTTGCTTTTAATTTCTTTAAAGATCAAATAACTTTTCTTTGCATTTTGACAGAATTGTTCCTCTCAGGGTTTCAGAATTTCTCTGGGATTCAACCAGGGGCAACTGGACGTCTTGGACCTCTGCTCAGTTGTCATGTTAAATAATCTATGTGTGTCATTTAAGGCCTCAGTCTCCAAAAATCTTTTGTTTCTGCCCTTAGAATTGTCTCACATGTAAAGGAGATAAAACTAGGATTTATGCAGTCAGAGAATAACACGGTGGGAAATCCTTATAGTATATCTAATTTAAAATTCAACCCATGTAGAATGAATACAACTATGACCATATCATATATGAAATGACAGGCTGTTTATATCAGCAGAAATAGTGGTGTTTAATCAAAATGTGCACTGCTTATTATATGTGTCAGTTGACCTCAAAAATACAACTCATAAATTCCCTTTAATTCAAAATTAAACCACAAAAGAGAAATGATATGCTCGAAATCAGCCATGGGTATCTTGTATTGCATGGTAGGTTTTCTGCATACCAGAAATATAACGTAAGAGTAATTATCAGAAGTTTCTACTTGACTCACCCCCACTGATTTGGTCACTTCACATTGGTCATAGATTTCTAATAGCTAAACCAATCACCGATTAATTCACTCCCAGATGCATGTTCTATTTCTCCTACTGTGGCAAAACCACAACTATGAACTGCTGCTCCCCTATTCTCACCGAAACACTCTGTAAAATCTACTATATAAATAAAATCCACCAACAACGACAAATGACTTACTGCCTTGTAAAAGTATTGTCCAGCTCAACAGTCTGTGGTCATGCGAAGATGACATTCTGGTGCTAAAGGGCAATAATCCAGGTGACAGTTTAGCACATGCCAGCGTTGCTTATAACGGATGGATCAGACCCTTCAGAATATACTTGTCCTGTTGTATATGACTGAGTGTTTGCATATGAGACTTTCTTTCATGGACAGCCAAAACGGAATTATTGGAAATGCTACAACCACAAACCTCAGTAATTTACAGACACAAAACATTTCTGTTCAGTGTTTGTTTTTCCTTCAAGCCTGAGTATGCGTGTTCAGATGATTGAGAGGGCTAAGTCAAGAGAGGGAAGGAGAAAAATAAAAGAAGGAAATATAAATCCTAAAACAACTTCTTTTTTTCATCATTCCTGCTTGACTAGAGCTACACAAACATTCTGGAGGCGCTCAACAGAGTGCCTTTCAACGACTGTCATTCACACATGTTTTGACTCTGCTGTGCCCTCCAGTCGTGCGTTATCAGTCAGTTAACAGAGTTTATCAGGGCCTCCGTCTCTCTGTCTCCGGTTCATCAGGGCAGTGGATCTGAGTCATCTCTTTGTTACACACACCTTACTGGATGCAACTGCGTCTGTACTTGTTTTTTATGGTTCATCTAAAAAAAACTATTTTAATCGATCAACTCTCCTACGGATCTCCGGTTACATCTCAGTAAAACATTTTTTTACATGTACAAATGTTTTACATTTCAAAGCAGTAAATGTTCTGATTTACAAAAAAATATCTATAAGATCTGAACACAGAACTATTTCTGTACCATAAACTCATCCTGAGACTCTGTCTCACCTTTCCCCCCCTTTTCTTTGGCTTTAAAAATTGTGCACAAAATCCTGTACTTTCCTCAGAGTAGAATCCACACACCCACACTAAATCCTCTGCTTTAATGACCGAAACAGGAATAAGTACAGAGAAAACTAATAAAAAAAAACTTCACAGAACAGCTTGGATTTATTGTAGTGATGTTGAAAGACTGAGAGAAGGAGAAACAGAAAGACAAAGATTAGATCCCCCTTCACATATGTGTTGTAAATCACAACAGTTATGCTTGTTAACTTGTGTGTGTGTGTGTGTGTGTGTGTGTGTGTGTGTGTGCAAGTGTCATTTTAAGTAAGCTTTGAGCTCTATCACGCAGCATCTGAGAGTTATTTGACAAAGAAAAAGCAAAAGATTTTTAGAAAAATGCACCACTTCTTTAATGTGACTTCTTGATGAGCTGTAACTGGTATGAGATCCACCCTGATTACTGCCCCCCATACACAAATTACAGCACATCTATCTTCTTGTCTTTGTGTATACATCTGTCTTTATCTGGTCTGGGATCACACCTCTAATTGCACATTCAGGGTAGCGACTGGGGAGTTTTAGCTGACAAAAGCAGCATATCAAAAAGGCAGATGAGTTAGATGGCTCTGAGATTTGTTTAGTTATTTTAAGTATTTCGTTATTTTAGTGTTCTCTGGAAGTTTTATATCTGTCTATTGAGTCTTTTTTTTAGTGTTGTGTTCTTACTTGTCATTGTGTATGTGTGTACATTTTTCTGAATATTTTCAAGTTCTGTACTTGTTTTTTTCTGGTTGATTCTTGAATATTTAGTTTTTGCTAAATGTGACTACTATCTGAAATGTGAACTGACCCCGCTTCCTCAAGGGAATGGAACTGAGCATTGGAAAAAAGTCATGTGGTCTGATGAGTCCAGATTTACCCTGTTCCAGAGTGATGGGTGCATCACTCTGCCTAGTACCTACTATACAAGCCTGTGGGGGTAGTGATATGATCCGAGGTTGCTGTATGTAAACAGGTCTAGGTTCCTCAACATTATGTGCTTAAAGAATAAGGTCAGCTGACTACCTGAATACACTAAATAACCTGGTTACTGCATCAATGGACTGTTTCTCCCCTGATGGTACGAGCCTATTTCAAGATGGCAACGCCAGGATTTATCACCATCAAAGTGGTGATTCAGGCAGCATGAGATCAAATTTTCATAAATGAATTGACCTCCAGAGTCCAGACCTGAACCACACTAAGAATCTTTGAGATGTGCTGGCAAAGGCTGGCACAGTGGTCAGACTCTCATCATCAATACAAGAGCTTTTATATTGCATCTCATAGTCTCTGCAGTGATGTACACATAGAAAGTCACACTTGACAGCAACCATCTTCTAACAAGTGTTGCTGACCAGACATTTACAAGCCCACATCCAGGCTCGGCCTGTGCTGCTCCACCAGTGCACGGCGAGGCAGCTTAGGGCAATTTGTTAACACAGTATATTCACATTCCTCTTGAGGATAGAGCTAAACAATTCTCATGTTGCACTGAATTACACTGAGCCTGAACACAGAATTGGCTGGACAGCCACAAGGTGAGGGGAAAATAAAATAAAATAAAATAAAATAAAATAAAATAAAATAAACCTGTAATGGAAACATATATCTTTATATTTCTCTTTCTAGTCATTTAATCAACTACTTGACCTCCTCTTAATGTCAAGACCTTCACATCCATCTTTCAAGTTACCATTATCAGTGCTGTGGGACACACACTTCTTATCTGTGTGCCATGTGTTTGTTTGTATTTAACTTCTTTAGTTTAGTTTAACTTGGCAGGTCATTTTACAGCCAAATTACTCAGTGGCTGCCTGGTTAGGAAAAGATAAAAAGAAGAACAAGAGGAGCTAAAGTCATGAACTCATTATAAAACTTATTACAAGGCAAACAGAAATAAATTTAAAATGTGTAAAGTTATGAATGATACCACAACTCTTTGAAAGGAATGCTTCAGGATCACACATTTTGTATGATGGGAATCAGGATATAAGGATGTATAAAAAAGGAATTAACAAAATTATTCTGCTATTATAAAATTATTAGAAAATTAATCCTACAATATTTAACTTTCATATTAAAATACATAATTAGGAGCTAAATTGTTCAAATGTCAATGGAAGTTTTAATGTTAGGGTTTTACAAGCAATAAATGAAGAAAGTAATGCAAAGTAACGGACCACAACACCACAGAAATTGCAAAGTAATACTATATGTGATCTGTACTGCGATCTGCAGGACATAGATGCTCTCATTTCTTTGAAAAAGTTCTTGCCTTATACAGCAATGCAGTCATAGTGAACATACCAAAGCTAAACTAAAGGCTTTCTTGCACTAAACCGCAGGCATGCTGCTGTTACTCAATACCTGGCATACCACAGTGCAAAGTGAGAATATGACTGAGCGGTAGGAAGAAGTTTGCACAGGATGAGATGAAGGCAGGAGAGCAGAGATTAGGGGTGAGTATTTGTGTCTGCCACAATACTGACTGGTTTCTGCAGCATTTGCTACTTTTTAAAGACATGTAAGAGCTACTTGGTACCACAAAAAAGAAGCTGTGAAAAAAAAAAAACACAATTGCATCCAAAGAACTCAACAAATTAATGCAAAAAAAAAGCACAAAACTTGTGCCTCAGCTGTACATATGAGGATTTTGTTATAAATACCACTTCTGCTTGACCCCCACTGGGTAACCAAAGGAGAGGAGGTCACTGATAGGCCTTGTCAATCCAAACCCTTCCCTTCAGATCTCACCCTTTCAGCTGAAGACTAGTCTGTCCTCTCTCCTCTTCTGTTTCTCATATCACAGCTTCAGTGCTTGAGCTGACATCCATTTGCAGTGTCTTCAGTTCAAGAGAGACAGCACAAGATGACTGCCTCCACTTTATAGGTCTGAATGTGAAATAAGTCTACAAGCCATACAGAAACTAAGAAACTATTAGATCATTTAGGCTATTACAGCTTTTTTCCATCATGAATTCTTGATCCTTTTCACAAATAAAACACCTTCCGATGCATGAACGATGCAGTCACGCACTCTTCCTAGCTTCTTAATGAGAAGTGTTTGCATGTATAGAAACAAGAGATTAGTAACGTCAAAGTGAATTCTGGTCTGACCTTCTAGGTCTTTCTATGATGTCTAGTCCTCCTCTGCGTGAAGCAAGTAACTCCTTCCATCAATGGAAATTTAACATACTATTAATTTCTTGAGGTCTCTGTGTTGAGGGCATTTTCATGTCAACATAATGAGCACAAACATTAGCATGAGCATTTCAGAATGCTTCAATGAGGTTAAAATGCATAAACCAAGCCAGATGGAAATAAAAAAGTCAGAGCCCAAGTTATGATTATAAAAAGTATAAAAACAAAATAATAAACAGATGACAAACAGGACATAGATATTTAAAAAATATATATAACCTGTCTTTGATTTGCAAAGCCAAGTTTACGACTAACAGGACCTTTCTAAGCTTCTCTCGTACTGATGAATGATGAAAAAAGATGAAAAGATATGTTAGCTAAACACCCCGCGCCCTTCTGACCCTGAACATAAAGTTTGCCTCAGGATAAATGTGATCACAAAGACATTATAGGTCAAACAAACTGAATATAAATAGCAGTATTATTGTTAATAGGATGATAAAATGTGTGCACTTGTGTGTATAAACTGAAGTTTACTCCAAAGAAGACAGCTTTATGATAAGCATGTTGACATAACAGGTGAAGATAGTTATAACAGTGTGGAGAAGATGATAAAATTAAGTGTGTTCACACAAATGGTGACAACTTCTGCTTTAACACACTTATTACTCATGTCTTTGCAGTCCACATTTTTTCTGTTACATTTAGATTCCCATAGCAACCTCTAATTAGCCTTGCGTGTTCCTTGTTTCTTCATCTCCTTTCCCGACCTTTGCATGGCTCCACACTTTCCATGGACATTTTTCCAAGCTAAGGGTTCTAAAGGTGCTGTGAGAAGTAAGACGATTTGGGCCTTTTGAGGATGGCCTGATCTTTTCTTGAGGCAGCCCACACATACGGCCGTCAAAGCCCATTTATGTGTGACGGCGGGAAGGTGCGGGAGAGGATGGTGTGGATGTCCACAAAAACAACTAAATAGAGACACCAATACATGTGGGCAGATTAAGCACTAACAAAGGGCAGATTCACCTCAGAGTTTAAAGGACAAGGAGAGGCTGGAGGAGGAATAAACAGGGGCTCCATCAGAAAATAAACCCTCAAGATTATTCCCAGGCCGTCTTAATGGGAAACATTCCCAGCCTCCCCTAAAGTTTATTAATGCTAAATTTAAAGAACACAATGCCTTTCTAGCCCAAATATTCTAACTCAGTCTTGTTATTTTACATTGGATTCAAAGTTGATAAAACTTGGTTTTTATGTCCTAAATAATACAAGAGCAAAGAGATATCTCGAAATCTGGCTCATTCAGGAACTTTGCTGAGTTTTGATCTTTCTCCTGCAAAAATTCTGACATGACAAACATTTTGGGTACAAAGCTACCTTGTTTGGATACAAATTTCAAAGCACAAGCCACTTCAATAAATTTGTCAGACACTTTCTTCTGTTTCATCTGTTTTTGAAGCACTATGAAAGATCCTCTAGCTAAATTAGATTTTTTCAGAAGACAGCATCTTGTTGTGTGGACTGACACTGTGTGTCATTTTGTGGTAAACCTTACTCCTAAACCTGCATTCTCTCTCACTAACCTTGCGTTCTGTCCTTCGGGGACACTTCCCTTGATTGAGCTCCTAAAAAGTAAAAACCACAGGCATGTTCTGAGCACCAAATCATGAGCACCTCAAACCAAGACACACATCCTGTTTGGCACAGAGCTACATACAGGATTATGGAGGGCTCAGCACATAATGTGACTGTGTTGGTCCCCTTTGACTTAGTGATGATGATGGTGAGTAATAAGCTCACACTCAATGAGACAAGTGCTTCTCTGTCTTCTGTTTAGTTTTGATCCTGTATTTTACCTTTCAGGGTTCTCACAATAATTTCCATTTTACGATCACCCTGCTACTTCCGTTTTCTTTGCTGCGTTTTTCAAGTATTTCCCATGACAGTGTAATCCCAAACAGTAAATCATGAGTCTGTTTCTACAGAGATGTTTGCAACCTCCATAAATGCCAGCTAAACCTGAACTTAAAATTAAAGCACTTATAAACATTACCATAAATCATAGGGGTTAAAAATAGGTGAATTAGGTAAAAAAAAAAAAAAAAAAAAAAAAGCAGTAAATTAGGAAGAAAGTTAGGTAGTCGCCGTTTAGGTAGAGTGGTAAAAGAAAGTCCAGCTGAGGAAATGGTTTAATGCGAGTTTGCACGTAAAAACAGTTGAGGGATTAAAAATTATTTAAAAAAAAAAAAAAAAAAAAGTAAACACGCAGAGAGAACAAGTGAATTTCAGTGTGGACTTTGAACACTCAACAAAAAGAAACCATTATAGCCGGACGGCATGGTGCTGTGTGCGTAAGCATGGACAGTTTTAAACCGTTGGCAGGCAGGAATAGGCTCAACACCACAGCAGTGTTTTATTGGTTCCCCTGGGCAGTGTTATATGCTGCCTCGCCATCTTTTACTGAGCCACAGTGATTAGGAGCCCAACGTGGTGACGGCGCTACAGCCACTAGACTGTGATTTATACCTCTAGCCAAATACAGGTTTGTCCTGTAAAGTACAGAAATGTGGAGCAAATTACATCATTTTTGTATTCTCTTCTTAAAGTCAGAGGACACGGTAGACAGGACTTAAAAATGAGAGAAAAACCTGATGAGAAGGGTGCAACAATTTACACTGCTTTCGATAGCTGAGTTGGATCATTTCAGTCTACCAAGATCAACCACTTGATATGTTTGTTATAATGTGGTTATTGTCAACACATGGCTATATTTATTATATTTTTTTTTTAAAAACTTGACATTAGAGCTTTGATTTCTTTCAGAAGCTCCAATGACACAAATTTAAAATACAAATATTTCACATAACTAATAAAAATGTCATCACTAAGGATACCTTAGAGTAACATTTATATTCAGTAATAACACAATGACAGTGATAATTGCTGATGGCTGATTCTTGCACAAGGCCACAAATATTTAGAAAGTGACTGGGGTTAAAAAACAAACAAACAAACAAAACAACTTAATTTAATGTAATACAGTGAACAATATTTTCTTTGCCAAATTTATAACTTAGTCATATGTAGTATTACATTTAACAGCATCATGGAGAGAGATAATTCAACTGCCACCCATCAGTTTTCTATACCTGCTTCTTTATCTTAATACTAATGCTGGACTGAAGCTGATCTAGCTGCAAGGCACACCCTGAACAAGATCCTCAGTCACAGTCAGCAGAGACAAACAAGATAAACAGCCATGCATTCACACAGAATCACTAATTAACCTAATATGCATGTAGGAGGGTGGTGGGAGGATGCTGCGGTAACAGAAGAAAACCCACCAGCTGAGATTCAAACCAGGAACAACTACTGCTGTAAGGTGACAGTGCTAACCGCGATGTCACCATGCAGGCCTTTACAGAAAATATAACACTGCATTACCCCAACAAAACTGCCAGATGTGTGGATTTGGACAGTATATTTAATCATACAGGAATATTTTCAGAGTGTTTGTTTATTTGATATTATTGTATCTTTGCCCTCTCTCACCAACACTGTAATTATTGCATAAACCTTGTTGACACACAGCATAGGTGCGTAAAATTTAAATCACCGTCCAGTTTGGGTTGGTCCATTTGAGGTTTCTGGGCTCTAAAGACAACGGTCCTCCTAATCATCAATAAACTGAACCCCTAAGATAAATATTTCACCATCAGTCTGAATAGCCCCAGCACAGCTGCTGCAGTTTGGACAGAGGTTTATAAAGTATAAACAGTCTAGTAAGTCATGAGAAGAGCCTTTGTGAGTCTTAAATTTGTTCAGAAAAACAGAAAATAGCTCAAGTGCATTTCTTAGTACTTTATTCTCCTTAACATGTAAAACTTAGCTGCTGCAGTGACTGAAGAGCTCCATCTGGATCCAGCAGGACATGCGTGAAATCATTTCTCTGTTCCTGTAATGACTGTAATGCCTTGCAGATGGTACTGTGTGCGTGTGTTACATGGATAATAACTCCTATAGCAGAAGCAAGAGGAGCACGGTCGAGAAATTCATGAAACACAGACTTTGTGGAGTCTTCTATGAAAAAGCAAATGGTAAAAATTACACACTGTGAGAATGGCTCAACAAGTGGAACTAAAGCACCCCTTGTCCAGAGAAGACCGAGTGTGGGGGTGGTTGGAGTACACACATGCGACTGCCTCAGGGTCAGAGAGAGGGCTGCGTGTTGAATAATTTTCTTGTTAAGTCTCTATACCTTCATCCACGAGGGTCAGCGACATCACCACAGTGACAACTTTGGCCTAGTTACAGTTGTGTCCTGTCAACATGAGACAAAAACAGAAGTCCTGCAGGAATGTGCAGGACAAACCAATAGAAATATTTACAAGAAAAACTTCTGGATTCTATGTAATTTAGCGACATGTGGCTATCAGAGGTGACATGGATCCTCAGAGCTATCATCTTACCTTGTTAGGAATAGCTGACACTGAAACGTTGGTTCAGCTGCCAACAGTTAGTTTGCCAATAGTGTTAGGAAGTAGTTGATAGCTCTCTCAGCTTGATGATATCTAAATGAAGCAACCATATGTGCACTGAACCTAGACACCCTGAGTCCCTCTTAGATTAAGTGTCTGAGAAGACAAACAGAAAAGACACCAGTCAATGATATATAGCTTAAATTTCATGTAGATTATAAGTGTGTTTGGACTGTGTCATTTTATTGGTGAAGTCTATGAACAGAGAGTAGAAACAGCAACGTGCTTATTTATCTGCACAGTAATCAGCATCCAGACTCTGATATGAAATGCAGCTTAACCAACGACTTGATATGGTCAGTATGAAACCTGTAATGTCTCTTTCTCAAAACAGGTCGTGCAACTTGGAATTAAGATACAAACTGAAAGGAGACTGGAATGTTTCTCCTTAGCGCTCAGCCAAGTTGCAAGGTGAGTTGTTTGTTGCTCTTGAGTCGGTGCAGGAGTGCGCCCAACTGCGTGCGCTTCGGCTCGCCCCTCCCACCCCTCCACTTCCAACTCTCCTCAGTGCTCACCAATAAAGCGCTTTTTGTCCAGGGACTCAGCACTTGAGCGCATTCCTTGACGTGGAGGCTAGTGTACCTCTCGGAGCATTTGATGAGGAATCTTCGTAAGACTTTTAATATGTTTATTTAAAAAAAATAAAAAAATAAAAATAAAAAGCTTTATGAAAGATCGCACACACGGAAAACTACCAGGTCTGGAGTTACCATCGGTGAAGTGATCTGTTTGGATAACCACACAAGCGCAGCTGCGCTCCCAACTTTACTCCACCGAAGTTACGGGTAAGACATTCATGTTTGTTGTAATAAAACGAGGACAAAAGCTGAATATTTTCAGCTTCATTGCTGTGGACTAGTGATCGAGAAGTGGATAACAAGACGCGTAAATGACTTATAGTTACAAACTGGACTGGGATTAAGTCGCCTAAAACTGCAGGAACATCTTCATGGACAGACTGAACAAACTGGCCGGGCGTTTTAAAACTTTTAAAAAGTTTACTAAAACTTTTTAGCATAGGTCACGTTGTTTCTGGACCGTATGACAACCAGCTAAATAAAAACTCTCTCAAAGTATCCAATAAGGTTCTGTTAATATTTTGCTTTAAAGGTTCGGTTTAATGAAAAGTGTGTAACATACAAAAAAAAAAGTACACCCTTTTCTTTAATGAATAATTTTCTTATTTAAATGCGTAACATCGTGTATTATAAT
Organism: Telmatherina bonti; assembly: GCF_933228915.1. Lineage (NCBI taxonomy): Eukaryota > Metazoa > Chordata > Actinopteri > Atheriniformes > Telmatherinidae > Telmatherina > Telmatherina bonti. The sequence goes on from NC_136612.1 coordinate 22,789,751, forward strand.
TGTTTTTCTTTAAGTTAGATGCTATGGATGCTCTGCTCCATACTGGGGCAGCTGGAGCTGCAGGTTTATTGGGGGTGTGGGGTAGCAGCACTAATGCTTCAAATCACCGAATACCCAATAAAGCCAGCGTTACTCTGTGCTTGGGAAATGCGTAAAAGCGCGAGCGTGTGCACGGTGCAAAAGGAGCCGTCGGGGCGGTAATGAGGCGGGCTGGTGTTGGACCGCAGGACGCCGTGCAGCATGCAGGGACCGAGCCGAGTGTCTAGACCGCACCGAGCCGTACTCACCGCAGAGGACAGCTGTTTTTGGATCTGCACGAAGGGAGCGTCCCACCATAGAGTTCAGCAGGACACAAGCTTTGAAACAGTCTAAAGACGCGCGTTAGTCAGCAGAGGTGACATGTAAAATTCTTGCTTGTAGTGGTTTATTTTCAGGCAGCTGTGACTCCTTAAAGCAAAAATGTGCAAGTAAATAGGTCTGTTTAACAAGACAAGTTTCAAGTTCCGTAAAACCTGATGAAAGAACCAAACAGCACAAACAAAAGTGTTGGAAATTTTAAAAGGCTTCTGATAAAAACAAAAACAAACCCATTCCATGCATGATGAACAAGAAATTACATCTCTACTAGCCAAGGTTCAGTTATCAGCTTAATTGGGGCCACTTTGTAATATTAAAAAATGTCCATCAACCACCCCTGCCCTTATTGGTATTATTTTATAACCTACTGTACAAGCTCCAGAACTGCTAAACAAAACTTTTAGCTGAAGCTGTTTTAAGTGGAAAAACAGACAAATGAAGCAGTTCCTCATACGTGAGGGAAGGTAAACACAAAAATGAGACAAATGTCAGTTTTTCTTCAGCAGGCGTGCAGCGAAGCACTGAGTGATGAGGTCAAATTCCTGAAAGATTAAATCTCTGAGTGACCTACTCCAGCTCTAAACCAACATCCAATAAAGTGACGTGACTCAACATGTTTAGAGCAATCTGTTCCAAATGATAGAGAAACAAATTCCCATCAGATCATCTCTTTTTCTCCTATTAACGTTCCAAAGATTTTGCTAGTATAAACACACAAACTGATCACACCAGTTCCCCCCACCCACCCACCCACCCACCCATAACTACACAGAGTTGATATCAAATTAAACAACAGAGATATAATGTTTCCTTTCTATTATGAGAACACTTCTTAGGAACAACCAGTTGCCCTGAAATCCACCTCAGAATCATTAATCATGCTGCATAAACAGGGTAATAAAGCAATGTTGCTTCAAATGAGATGCTTAATGATGTAAGAACAGTGTTCTGACAACAAACCATCCAGCCACATTAGCATCTCCTTTTTTTCCATGCCCCCCACAAACAGACACCACAAATTTCCTCCTTCCTGGGGGCAAATAGGCAGACTAAACTACTCCAATTGCCCTGCTATTAACCCATCACCAGCATGCTGCTTGATTCATGTGCTTCCTCACAAACACCCATCATGCCATATCAGAAGCTGTAGCATTGACAGTATGTAATCATTGCAATGTGTTTTTATTAGGCTACCAAACATGGCAGAGCAGCCGCAGGAGGCCAGTTATCCTTACTAATGTGGAGAATGTTTAGCTACAAATGGTGACACAACAGCACAAGCAGGAGATGGGGGGGGGGGGGGGGGGGGGGGGCACAGCTTGTTGTTCAAAACAATCCTGCTGATTCTCCTGCTGAGAATCTGTAAAAGAAGAGACTTTCCTGCTCAGTACTTGACTCTCTACATGGCAGACTGTTGTGTGAGTGACAATACCTGCTGACAAGTCCACTGCTGAAAGATGGAGACAAAGAATAATTTAGGGACAAATGAAAATAAAGAACAAAAAAAAAGTTATTTGTGCATCTTCTCTTTTATAATTTTAAGTTCAAATCAAAAAGGATTTTTCTTTGCCATGAAGTGTCAATATGCGGCCAGGATGCATGCAGTCTCTTATCATAGAATTTGAATGAAATAATAAAGCCCAGGCCTTCTGTCACACCACTGTGACACAGATGTTGAAACCACATCATCCAATGCAGAACTGGTTAGAAACATCGTGCCAGCATGGACTTTTATCCATTGTTTGTTTTACAAAATCAAGGCTGGCATTTCAATATCTGTGCCAAAGAGCTTAGGAGGAAAAGAACACTGATGTCTAAATCCACTGTAGTTCCCAACTGACAGTCATGGTATTTCATTTTTTTAGTTTTATATAGAACTAAAAACTATAAGATGTCCTACCACAGTTTTGTGGTGTTTGTAAATGTACTTAATATAATACAGGTTACTATACTGAACATTACTTCCTTCTCCAAACTGTCAGAAAGCTCAGTTTACGCCAATTAGGGGGAGTGCCTGAAACTTCCTTCCCACTGCATCAGAGGGATTAGAGGGTTAAAAGTCAGGTGCTGAGGCGAGGAGGCCTGGAGAAGGGATGAGAGAAAAGATATGGTAAGGTGGAGGATAAAGGGGAAGATGAGAGGGGGGCACTCACACAGCAGCCAGGCAAAGGGGAGTCGACAGGGCAGAAAGTTGGGATAAGTGTATCGTGTTTTTTCAGTTCCACGTGAAAGTAAAGTCTCATCACAATTAGCAAAAACAAAATCAACATTTTTTTTTTATGTTAAAATGTAGAACCTCATTTTGAACCTCAAATCCTGCACAGTAGGGGGGCGTTGTTGTCTCTGGTTGACAACCAAAGTCCAGAGCTGCTCCTTATATGAGGCGTCTTGAGCTAAACCCTTGTCTTCAAAGGGCTTGGCCTGAAACATCGACGCTGAACCAGCGGTATGTGGAGGCAAACCCCAGCCCGTACGCCTGCCAAGCTAAATTGAAGAAGAGCTTGCCGATGCAGCCAAATGATGCGTTCAGAAGAACCACTTCAAAACCTTGCACAAATATACACACACACACACACATGCAAAGGGATGTGAAGGCTTTGGAGTGGCCCAGCTTGAGCCCAAACCCCAGCTAACTGCTGTCTTCCATGTCCACATCCACACAGAGACAATCATATTTTACAGGTCTACCTAACAGTACACTGTCAGTTTTAAAATGTTGTCAAACTCTTAACTCGCTCTGGCTACATGGAAAATGTACATAGAGCCAAAAAAAATCCCCCAAATTCCTGTGTAGTAGTGAGGGACAGAGGCAGGAGAACGAGAAGGAGGATGCTCATCCCAGAAAGCCACCACAAATTGCTGCATTTCAGTGGGCCTGTAAAAGAAGAGAAACTGCTCTTAATCTAAGGTTGTAATTACTTCTGGCCAGCACTGTAATTAGGAGATGAGCCTTGAACCAGATCTTACTGGGCACACACACACATGCCTATATTGTTTGACCAAAACCAGAAGTGGAAAAGAAAGCTTTCCCCCTTAGTCAGCCATTAATAACTAGTGGAAACAAACCGGGACTGAGATTAGATTTTGCTGAATGTGGATATGATGGCAAACTATGGTGTGTGTATCTGTAGGTCAGTGTGTGCTTGCTCACCATGAGCTCACCACGTGTCTAGCCTTCAATGCCATACTTACACACTTTAATGTGGGCACATTGAACCACACAAGCCAGCACGCACTCATAGAGCGGCTCCTTTTCAGCGCGCCGGTCAACCCTTTTTGTTCTCTGGCTCACTTTTTCTTAAGGTCTATTTCAGTCGCACAGTAATACAGATAGCGCCGCTTATCTGGCTCTGCTCTTATATTTAGAGAGCCAGATGCAGCATGAGAGCGCAAATCAGTGCACGTAAGTCAGAATGTCACCACAGATCAGCTGAATCTTCATCACTCAACACTGCAAGCGTCAGGCAAGCGGTTGCGACACAAGTCATGGCTCGTCATTGTAGAGATTCAGGCAACAAGAAGCCGAACGACACGAAATGAAACTGTAACTTTGAAACACCTAAAGCAAAAGAAAAGTCCCCCCACCTTGTTTCTTTGGCAGGTTTAGTTTAGGATTATGTCCGTGGACTTCAGATGTAACCAGTAAATGTGAAATGTAAAATATCTATTATACCTGATGCAGCAGCAAACAGCCTGAACATTGATGGCAGAGTGCTCAGAAAGTGGAAACGGGGCAACAAAGAAAGCTGGGGGTTAGATAACAAAACAGATCAAACTGGAAAATAATTACAGTGGAAATAATGAAAAATGTGAGTGTTGAGACAAAAAGGAAAAGAGCATTAGACTGACAAGTAGCTCAATTTAAGATATCAAGATAATCCAAAGTTAATGAAACATTCTGGGGGAATGAAGTAGCAACAGGTAAAAAGAGACTGCCTGTGTTTTGGTAGTTGAGACTGTGCACTAACTAAAGACCAAATGTGTCACAGTCTATGTCAAAGGATGCAACAGACCAGGATGAGGACGCTGCTGTCATTGGTTTTCTGTCAGAGTCATTCTAAAGCTTGGTGGTAAAGATGACTTGGATCTACTGAGAGTGCTGAGTTCTACTCTGAAAGTTTATTGACACTTCACGGATTGTCTGAGAGGCAGTAACCTAAACAAACTGACCATGGTGGGGTCAGTGCACGAGTCCTCAAGTTTAGTCGCAATTACACAAGATGGCCATTCACCCGCGAGCAAAGACGCAACGTTGCATTTCCATGTACAGATAACAGAATGTATGCAAATAAGCAAATAAAAGTAGTGAAGGCTTGAACGGGAATTGGTGAGAACAACTTTCAGATGTAACCAGTAAATATGGAAACAAGTTATATGCAAAGTGAGGAGAGGATTCAGGTGTTAGAAAACCATATGGTTAAAAAGGATTCTGTTTTTCACAGTGAGTGACTCAGAGCTAAGGTATATAAAATATGGTTTAAATCTAGAAACACAGTGGATGAGTGAGTGCAGCAATAACAGAAGTCAGGCGTGTGTTCTGTGAAACAAACAGAGCAAAAAATATAAAGAGTGTCTTTGCTAATTATCTCAGAAACGATTTTATGACCAGATGTTAAATGAGTGTAACGAAAAATGTGAAAAATCTCCCACTAGAAAGAAATAGAGAAGCTGCTCTCAGCAAAGCTTCTCCCACTAATAAAACGTCCATTAAGTGGCCACTTTGTGTTTGGTTTTTCCTAAAACCAACTCCGGTTTATGATTCCATAACCACGTTTAAAAACAACATTTGAGATTAGTCAATGCTGTATTTATAGAAAGCCACAAGAGCATGAACGCACGCACAGAATGCTGTGTGGTTTTGTATATTGACATACTAATCATTAAATAGACAAAAAAATTGTGACCAGTTCGTGCAATGCTAGTTTACATCACATAAAATTAAAGATGTAAAAAAAGTGAAGGCCAACAAACATTCCTGCAAAACCTAAATGAGGAAAAACAGATGCAAATATTCACTGTCCAGATTTTCTGATATTCTGCACAGGAATATAAAGAAAAAAACTATTCCAGAAAGTCACTTTTATCATACTATTTGCAGCTCTCGAGGCTGAAACTAAATTAATCTTTCACATTATTCCAGAAACATTTGTAGCATCGTTTTTAAGTGAACACACTTTGCATACACACATTCGGACCATGACTGATGGGCTAATAATACAAGACAAGGAGCTGACAGAGCTGAGAGCGGCTGGCCTGCATTCTTTAACTCGCGCTCTGTCATTCTCTTGTGTTGCCAAGCAGCCTGCCGGTGCGCAGCATGCTCTTGCACACAGCTGGAATTTGACCAATTAACAGCAAAAAAAACTTCCTGTCTTTTGCTTGTGTGGCATTAACAGTGCATGAGAGTGTGGCTGGATTCCAGCTAAGCAGAGAGGAGAGCAAGTCAAACCCATGTTGCAACATATTTAACCAATTGGTATAACTGCTGTGCTACCTCAGGGACAGTATACCTGAAGAGGAAGAAGAGTGGAGGAAGATCAGAGCAGAAAGCATCTTCACTGGGTGAGTAAAACATTTCTGTAAATCAAATCTGGCAGGTTTATTACTGATCTCTGAATATGACTATGATGTGGCCAGTTAACATAATACAAACACATGGTTCACATCAGAAAAATGATGTATTATGATCCCAAAAAAAAGATTTTTCTTTTGGGTATGACAGACTTAATAAGTAATATCATATTTCTGAGGCAGCATGATAATACAATCTTTGAATAGTTGTATCCAAAATCCTAATCCAGCAATGTTTGGCAGTCTTTACAGTGTTAACTGTAACACCCTGCTTCCTCAAAAAGGTCCTTTCAAGCAACTCCGAGCTTGTTAACAAGACTGGCAGGAGAACAAGAGCAGCTTTCTTAACACACCCACGCTATATTACAGCGATGCAGAAACCCTATATTAGGTTGCAAACAGGGGAAAAAGAAACAGTGAGACTTAAGAAAGTCCGAACTTCTGGAGCAACATCAAAAACAGACGGAAAAACTTCTCTCTTTGGAGTTACAAGCAAATGTCGTGTGTGTAGCTGAAGCCAGATAAACAGTAGCTTATTAATATAGTCCATACTGTGGCACTGAATAACATGTAGCATTACATGACTTCTGCCTGCTGCCATTTGTGTATTAATACATAGCTGAATTTAGTCCCCAATAATGTAACCAATGAATGATTTTTGTGATCAATCATGATCAATTAATGTATTTTTTGTACAAAAATGAGGCCAGGAGATGTGACTTCTCAGGCTCATTTTGCTCAGTTCTTTCAGTGTTGTTTCCACAGATGTATTCCATATTTATTGACTATCAGCTGTTAGTGCATGATTGACCCTCTGTTCAACTTTACACAGCCCTCCTGTCCCCTCAACCTCCTCAGTGTTATGGTAGTTATCATTGAGCTGCGACTTGAAAAGACACACACTCACTTTGTCCCTCTGGACACACATCACTACTCTCCTTAATTGCTTTAGTCGTTCACTTCTCTGTGCAAACCTTATCCTCCACAAGGAAACGGAAGAAGACAGAGTCCTCTGCTATTGATTTTGAGGCCATAAATCGTCATTCCCACATTCCACAACTTTTGTGCGCAGGGCTTTTGCTCACTGTAAATTATTTGCCATACAGTTCGATGCATCACTGTCAGCACTGACACCATTTCTGCCTTTGGAGATTGAACATTAAACCATTTTTCTTGAACAACAGCACACTCCAATACCTTGTGTATCTTTTGCACATCGTTTTCTGACAGTACAGCTGCATGTGTTGGCAACAAGTGATTAAGAAGTAAAACTATGAGTTGTCTGTGTTCCCCATCACAGCAACTTGTAGCTCTCTGTGAAGTGGGAAATCAATCTTAACCCAATCTTCACAATTCAGTGGATTAACAACTCCCGAAACCACTGCATATGTGTGTAATCGTTGGTTAATGATGGTTGATTAATAATGGGAATATTTCAACCATATGAGAGCAAACAAAGGAGTCTCTATCACACACTTAAACAAGCTATTGACATCTGAATATAAAGTTAGTGAGTGAGCAAACACAATATGCGTGTTACAAGTCAGAAATCTGCAGGACTAACCTCATGACATTTATTAACGGATGTGTCGATAAAAGCAAACAAACTGCTCCCTCTGAGGACAAATTACTATTTGCTGCAAACAAAGTGGCGCTTATTTTTTCTGTCTGAGACTATGACACACACACACACACACACACACACACACACACACACACACATAATATATAGTGAAGAAGCTAATCTAGACCATAAACTACTCTAAGATACACCATCTCTCTTGATTCTGTGAATGGGCTCAAACATTTGCTTGGATGAAAGAGTCTTTCTTTATGAAAGCACAGCAGTGGTATTACATGTTTTATGTGCAAATAAAGACTTTACATCACTGTTAATCTGATGAACTTCAGAAGTTTCTTTAAGGCATCAACTTGTTACCATGAATTTCCATTTTACATAAACATTTTTATAAGAGATTGCTCTGATAAATTCTTTTAACATTAGATGTTTATATTGTGTTGGTTTTGATGGTCTGAAAAAAAATGCAGTGGTTGCTGCAGGCGGTTAACTAGAGTTGTAGTCAGCAGATGTAAGTACTGAATTGTTTGTTCCGGCACCCTAAAGGGAGAAGGAGGCTCACATGTTCCGCCACTTTTATCGCTACCCTCGTCTTGTTTGAACCAGACATGAGGGATCTCTAGACAGTGCAGACCAGCTGTGGGCAAACTGTAAAAGGTTAACATTGATATCTTAATAGACTGTTGCTGACTGAGGTCTTCATGCTCCCTGTGATGGCAGGCTCACCTGTTCGGTCAGATGCTGGCACAGACAGAAAACGCAGGTGACTGTGGTTATGTAGCTCCCAGCATCTTTTCGATTACCCATGAAATTGGCAGACTTTCATCAGAGTTTAGATTACAAATAAATTAATCAGATTTCATTAGCTTATGCAAGCGATGTATGTTATTTCTCAGACATAAAAAAAAAGACAGTTCCCTGGGAATGCTGAAGTTAAAAGTGATTGCCAAAAATCAACAATGCCTATGACTCTTATCTGAATGGCAAAACTAAGACAATTTAATAAACAAAACAACAGTCTTGGCTCAGAAGGTGATCACAGGGTACCTGAGGCCATAAAGGAGAGGCATGTCTGCATTGGGGTCGGGGTAAAAGGGGAGAAACTGTACCGCCTGACTGCTAGCTTGCTAGCCAACCTCCCCCAGTGCTGGCAACATACCAGCACAGGCAGTAGTTTCACAATAAATTCCTTTGTGACATTGTAATCAGCGCCAGTGATCTCCAGTTCACATTTATCTTGTGTGTGTGGCACATGTCTGAGTTTGTTTTTTTTCTTTTAAGGAAAAAGACTGCAGGCCTGAATGACGAGAAAAATCTTAAATGGTAATTCACAGAAAAGGAGGGGGTGTAGGATTGGGGTCCTGAAAAACAGGTATAATAACTGATTTTAAATCAAGGTTTTGCTACAGAACAACAGACAAATGTTCATCTTGTGCCAAATTCAACATTATTTTCTTCAAGAAACTGATAAATGGTGACCAAACACCAATAGTCAACACCATTTAGCTATAAAATAAAACATAGGTGCAATTATTAATAAAAAACAGCAGATATTTCTTCTTGCTTTACTGTTTTAGAAGGATATGAAGTGTTAGCCAGCTGATGGTTAGATTGTTTTCCTGTTATGTTAGATACTAACCACTGATGTGTACATAAACCATAAATACTAGCACAATGCAACACAAATAAAAATTGTGCCAATAAATTAAACCACATTTTTTTTCCCTAGTCTAAAAGTATTTGATGCATTTAGCAAAGTAAACAAGGCTATGAAGAACTGCCCTACGTTCCCGATTGCCATCACACGAACCTTGAACTCACTCAAGCCTAATGAACAGTGAGCCCTTGTAGTGTTGTTGGGGCAGGTGGAGGAGACATGTCCTCATTGGATTCCAGTCATACTCTTGTCATGAACAAACCTAAGTAAAAACAAGAGGTGAACAGAGCGAAGGAGCAAAACCGCAAAGACAGGGATTTTAGAAATATGAGTGGCATCTATTTGCAACTTAAAGTGCTTCTTTGGAACCAGCTAAAACAAATTCTTGAAATTCAGAGCTAAGACATGGAGTAACTACAGCATGTTAAAGTGACGAGTGGAAATATGAGGCAGGAGTACAAACAGACAAGCAAACAGATACACATAATGTGCACGTGTTCTTAGTGAGTACGTGTGGCACTGTTTGTCTAACAAGGATAGTCTGAGAGTCTATCAGGCGTACTGACAGCGAGTCTGCTTGCCACCTGACTCACACATCCTTGCTGTCACACACTCAGTCATGGCACTGATGTCATCTACATGTAGTTCACAGCGGACTTTCCAGTCTGTGGCCTTAAAGCACCCTTTCAGAGGATCTTCAGCTTCATTAGACCAGATTTTAGTAGTCTGTCTGATGACTGGTTGCTGCTGAACAATGAGTTTGTAGGTGAAGGTGACATGAACCTGATTATGGTCTGATCTTCCTAAAGAAAGCAGGGTAGCTGTTAGCATTTTTTAACATTTTCATATAATAAGTCCAACACCAGCAGGTGACAAATTGTTATAATGTTGCAGAAAAGGCCGACACTGTTGGAGTCACGACCAGAATAACACGGGTAAATTCTCTGGGTATTCTATATGGACAAAAACCCAAAGCTAATAGTTACAAGTCTACAGTAAGCTTTGCAATTCCACCTCCCTTTAGTTTTCTGCTCTTACTTGTTACAGTCTACTTGTAAAGTCTTAAAGCTTGTCCATTTTGTTAAGTAGGATCTCACATTACCCATCAGAACAGTTGGAAGAAACAGCATACATTTCCACCGTTTTTTTCTCTGCCTCGCTCTTACCCTGCAGCCTCTCCGCTTCCTCTTCTATTCATTTCAGATTTGGTGTGTTATTTTGCTGAATATGTTGGTTTTGGACATCATCAGTTGATCCTGCTGGTAAACAACTTTTCTGCTGCCATGGAGACACATAATAAGAAGTCTTGAAAGACTACAAAGTACACAGAGAAACCATTTGAACAGCACAGCATCTGAACCAGCACTAACAAGTCTTACTTAACAGTGTTTGTCTTGAGAAAAACAAACTATTAATTGTATCTAAATAAATGAAGACAGCAGAGTCAGACCTATTACAATTTGCCACCACCATACAACACATTCTAGAGTAGGAACAAAGAGCTTTAGGAGGACTTTTTGACCACATATGATCTTTTTGGTTGATAGTAAACAAGCTTCCAGCTAATAACATAAAAAGTGAAGGGTTTATCTGCTATCAAGCAAACACACTGAAACAAAGGGGCAACGTATGAGAGGGGGGAAAAAAAACTATTGCATCAGGTAGATAAAGATCATGGTGATAAAGATAATACAGCATTGTAGTCACAATGAAGCTCGAAAGGGTGTCACTTAAGGAGGCAGAGTGTCGGCGTGTGCACATTACTGTAGGCTTGTGGCTGACTGATAAAACTGGTCCATCCAGACTCTTTAAGCACCAAGCACACGTACAAACACACATGCACCCGTACTGCATTGCAATGTCTTGGCTCTGTCTCTACTTAGGGCTGGAGTCTCTCAAGTGGTTTGAAAACTATCAGAGTTGCCTTTTTATTGAGAGAGAGATCTATTCACATTGAGTGTCTCTACCAAACACAGAGAACTTAGGAAAACACTGGCAGAAAGTACAGTAAAGGTTTGATTCAGGCTTGGGGTATGGACAATCATTCAGAGGAAATAAAGGTGCAAGCCAATGCCTGGAGAGAGTCCAGATTTGTGACACTAGGATGCCGTATTTACTGGTTTCTTTTCGATGCACAGCTTTGGCCACAACTGTCTGTGACCTCTGCAGTGTTGTGGTTTGTTGTTGTGTCTGACTGAAAAAAAAGGAGCAAGAGACATGAGGCACAAGACTGACAAAAGCTGTGGGTGTAAACACTACTTTGAGAAAACAGATCAAAGCCCAGGTTGTCAGTGGTGAGGTGGAATCCTTTGTGTCTGTGTAATGTGAGTGTCCTTGTGGTGAAGATGTGAGGATCTTAGGCAGATGTGCACATCTAAGAAAGAACGTTGCTGTAGGTTTCTGTCCTCAAAAGGGTCACAGGGCATGGTTTGCTGACGAAAGACTCGTGTCAGTGCTGAGACAAAACTGTGCAGTGTGTGCAAACTGAAAAAGAGGACCAAAAAAAAATCTGCTTTCGCCAGAGCATCCTGTATGTCCCCTTGGTGCCTTTATAAAAACTAAATTAGGTCTAGCATCTACTTTCACTGTAATGTCCTATAGTCATAAAACAAAAGGAAATGGCCGACATTTCCTTTCGGAACGTGTAGTGCCTGACCTCTACGCTTTAAAGCACCATGGAGGCAGAAACAGACTACGCACGTACTGCTGCAGAGACCAAACCCTGGTCTGGTTGTCTGGTTTAGCTGTTCACCTCTGCCGATTTCCTCAGTTTGACACAGGCCGCATCACTAACCCAGACACACTCCAAAGGTTTTGTGTTTCATCTTGCCCTGAAGAAGCAGAAAAAGCACCTGTTGTGGGTATGAGGACTCAGGTGTACATATATGTAACCGAAGCTGGGTGTGTACCCGTGTCAAACAAGATCTGTTATCTGTGTGTCGTCTGTACCACTACAGAAGACACAGAATATGGCACAGAAATGGAAACACTAATCTGAGCCTGACCTCTGACCCCGAGGAGTCGCTCCATTCCTTGCTTGCACATCAGCTTTGTTGGCCTTTGGATTGATGCTATCTGACCAGATGAAAGACTGTCTGGCGTTAATGTTGCTTTTATGACTATAGTGTGCATATTTTGATATAAGTTATTTAGCTGACAAATCTGTTAAAATATTATTACTTCCTTATATAAGAATATTTAAAAAAACTGAGCTGCCTTGTAGCTTCTCCATAGTGCAATAAATGAACAGTTTTTGTAAGTTTTACTATGCACCTACCCTTCCATTCACCTCTGGGCTGTATATTATGTTCTCTTTCATGTCCTCCAGCTGCAGGCTCTTATTGCATTGCCTAACATTGTCCTTATAAGCAGTTTGAATCCAAACCATAAATCCTAAGAAAAGGGCTCCCCTTTCAACATAATATTTAATTACTTTACAAGTAATTAATATATACATTTAAAAGACTTTAAAATGAATAGAATGAGCAAAAAGTACAAGATTGTGAAAGTGAGTTAAAATAAATGTCTCATAGCCAGGCCTGCAGTTGCGTGTTAAAGTGGTCATTAGTTATAATTAAAGCAACAACCATTTGATATTGTTAAGCACTAAAATAGAGGATGCACAATGGATGCAGCCAATACAGGGCATTTTCTTGTGGTCAGGCTGAAATCAGCTGGAAGCTTTTTTTTTGCGGCACATTATTGAACTAGTAAAGCTCTTAATCCGCCTTCATACCACCACCAAGAACAGCAATGATATTGTGGCTTCAAAATATGTATTGTATGGGACAGACATAGTAAAACAATCATTATTTCTTTATATCAAATGTCCTTCCTTCTCAAGTTTTGTTTATCTTCTGCCTGATTGATTGACCTTAATGAGAGGCTTTGCTGCTGAAATATTTAGAAAACCTATCTTTGCTTTTTAGCAAGGCTTTGTATGTCTTGAGCAGTGCATTCATATTTAGGAACCTGATCTATTGTTTGTCCTCTTAGATAATGTCCCTTCATTTACAATGACCGCACTTAATTACAAATGAAAACAGCCATTAACTTTTGTCTGATCAGATTTTAGTATTTCTTTGAAATGAAGGAAAATACATATTTCTGAAGTAGCAGAACCATCTGTTTTCTTGTTGTACTGAGCACAAGGCAACACTTTAGAGTTGCTCTTCTCAGGCTTTCATCATGTTGTGTTTGCTCATCTAATAGATGATCTGGTCCAATCAGCGTCACATTAGAAGCTTATTAGCTTGTGCCATAAAAAAATATTTCACTGCATTACATGCATACCAGCAGTCTTACATAAACATGGCTGACATTTTCATATGCATATTTGTACTACATTTATCTGCTAGCAGCAACACTTTGCTTTTATGTGCGACATCTTATGTAAGCTCTTCATCCTTGAATATTCCACAGCACCTTTGTTTCTCCTTTTAAAGTCTCCCTTGACCCCTTTGTCATGTTGATGGATGACCTCACTGGATTGTGGATAACAAGGTCCAGCTGGTGGCATGACAGTGCTGGTGGCGGAAAACGATAGGACGAGTCTACAACCCTACAACTCTGTAGATCATACTCTAATGCACATACCACAAGTATTGTTCCCTTAAAAGATAAGGTCTCCAAAGTGAAGTGTTGCCTTTAATGAGAGTAAACTCTGTAGTTTCCAGCCTTATCCCTTATCATCGCTTGGCACTGTGCACTCATTTAGCCTAATGTTCGTTTGTGGCCACCTTGTTTACACACTGTCATTGCCCCCGGGGTTCAGCTCTAAAGACAATAAGTCTTGACACTCAGGCTGCTGAGATTTCATTTCTGAGGCCTGCTTTACCCTCCCAGCACCAGGCCTTATTCATGCTGGTGCCCCTGCTGACAGAAACCTGCTCTTATCTCTGCTGTTCCCCTGCTTGTGTTTTCTTTTCTTGCTCATCTGGGTAGGAAAGAAAGAGTAGTGAGTTGAGGGAGAGGGGCAGTGTGCTATTTCCTCATACCTCCTCTTTTCAGAGCACTGGCCATGCTAGTTTATGTTGCTTAAAGATTCAGAGTACCTTGTTGCTTCGTAGAAATATTTACTGACTGTTTCTTGCTCTTGTTGTTCCGGCTAAAACATTGTTTCCTAATATAACCAACAAACCCAGACTCACATATTGATTTAACAGATCTGATGACATTCGTCCAATCCTTTGTCTGTTTAAAAGAACAAAAAAAAAAAAAAAAAAAAAAAAACACACACACACAAAAAACAGAGCTTCCTGTTAATCTTGAAATGCCAATGAGAGAGCCAAGCTTTTTTTCTTGTAAAACTCAGCTCCTGCCTGTCTCAGGAATGTCTCAAGTGCACAGGGGAGAGAAAAGGAAATTACATCTCAAGTAAGGAGGAGGAAGGCAAGATGGGAGGGGGCATTCCTCTTTGTGCAGGATTTCAAGACTTGTCTTTCTACCATCTCTCTCTGCCCTCCACCTCCACTCACAGCAGTCAGTCAACACAACACAACTTGGATTCATACAACATTGACGCCACAGCTGCACCTTATCTTACCCACTAATCTGCACAAGTCACTATAACCTCTCAAGTTCCAGTTTATCTGTGATCTGGCAGTATTCTCTGGCTGAATCCCACCCATCCACCTCAAACACAGCTTCTCCTCTGCCGGGTTATGAGATGTGCCTGGCCCAGTTTGGGATGAGGCGCACTAGAATAAACACTCTGCCCCAGGGAGCTACGGTAGAACTACCACAATGAGTTTCTTATAAAAATATTCTCAGTTTTATCTGCATAGCTGACTCTCTTCTTATAGCTGCCTTGATGTTGCTGTATATTTTGGCTCTGGCTTTTTTACTCAACCCTGGACCCCAATATACTGAACCGAAGTAGTGTTTCATTTTAGTTCTGAACTTTTTCTGTTTCCAACAACCGCAAATATGATATACTTAAATCCCACAAATAGTGAAGATCATTTAGCAGTTAAAACTTTAAGGATTATATTATCAAGCTGAAACTTAATTCACAGTGATAAGCGAACCCAAGACCGTCTGTTTATGTTCCAGCTGTTTGACTCTTTTTTTTCATCTCGTGTTTATTCTACTAAATATGTATAGACATACAAAGTGTGACAGCCACACTCCTCTCATTCTTCTGTCCACACTTCCATAAATTTTGGAGGCCTTCATATGTCTGAGTCTAGATATCTCTGGTTTCCCTTTAAGCCACAACTCAAGTCTTTATTGATTGTTACATTTTTGAATCACAAGCAGATTAAATGACATGTTTTTATGCTGGATTTCATCCAAGCCTCTGAGTCACAAACTAGAATCTTGTAGATCCGTGTACATTACTGATGCGTTAACATGAACTCCTCCAGGGCCTGTGTGTAAATTATAGGTTAACTGCAACCCTTCACCTCTGCTGCTCATTCACTGGGAGCCAACAGCAAACTATTGCCATCAGATGTTGTCATTTATTTTCATCAGTTTTCCATAAAAAAAAAACAACAATTCTAAATGTGTCTGACTTTTCTACATGTCTAACACAGCAGAGGAGGGTTTTCAAACATTTTGCAAGTGCTGCTTTGTTTAGTCAAGCATTGAAGTTTAAGCAGCTTTGTTTCATCAATATTTAGTTGGATGGAGCAACAGTTCTGCCTTGCTTAAAAGAGTTGGCAAGTTAAATTTCATTTATACCCTCAAGGAAAATAAAAAAAAAAAATAGAAGGACATTGAATATCAGGAAATGTTCTCAAGAGGTTGCAATTTCAAGGAGGAACAGAGAGAAAAGTATGTGGAGAGACAGAAAATAAATGTCATAGCTGTGGAGAGATAAGATGATACTTCCTGTTACACTAGCATGTCTGATTCATCAGTCATATCTTCAGGTCATATACCTGATTTATTAAAATGAAATTTTATGAAATAGACTTAAAAGAGGTCTTTATGGATTTTTAAAAGTTGTGTCTGCTCTAAACTTACTAAAATATATATTACTAAAGGTTGAAGTTATTTCAGGGGAAAGTCAGACTAAAGTGGTTTGAGTTGTCACTGAAATAAACTAAGCAACGTATTTCTGTTTTTTGCATTTCTTAAAGCATGACAGGATTCTGATTAATGTAACAAAATAGTAAATAAAATAAGCGTAAAAAACAGACGGGATTAAACATTGTTGACATTATATATCAATGTACTTTATCAACAAAACTATATGAGGATGTAAAGATGTAACTTGTAGTATGTAGTTCTCCCCATAGAAAAGGGAGTAAAGAACATAAAACATGCAGTACAATTACTGCTACAATGAGCCACGACCCCAGGTGAGAACAGAACATTCTGTGTGTGCTCCATCAGTAAGTTGCAAATACTTGAACTTCTAATTTATGTATCGTACAGTACAGCGATCAACAACTGCACCATTTAAGGCTGTGAAATAAGCTCCCTCAAGCATCCATATTGGCCATCATACAACACTTGAATACAATTCGTTACAGATGTTAAGAGCAGTGTTTGGAAGTATCAGCTACTAACTTTTTTGCCCTTAGTCATTAACCACAGCAAAAAGGGAAATTTAGTATAATTTTGAGTCACAATTATTTCAGTGGATGAGAGAGAAAAAAGTGTTTTCTATGAACTCCCTGGCCAAAGAGAAGCTACAGTCAACAGATACACATGTTGCCTCTTTCCCCAAGGACACCTTACTTGGTAGCAGTGGATGTTAAACAGCTACACAGACTCTTGACTGCAACTAGTTTCTTCTTTATCTTTCCCTCATTGCTCTTTCCCTCTCGCTTACATCACCCTTTGAAGTACAGCAGAGACACTTCATCAGGGCATTTGATTTATTAGGCCTGGACTCCGTTGGAACAGCTTAAAACACACTGTAACATATCATTTTTTATGATCAGCTCTAATCAGCATATTTCATCTTCCTCACAGTGGTTGAGGAACTTGTTTGACAAGTATCTCTGACCATCAGTCTGTGTCACAATTCAGAATATGTGTTTATTTACACCTTTGGCTGTCAGGGAATTGTCACTGAGACAGTCTCATGCAAACAGCTGCTCTTCAAGCTTAGAATAAGACAAATAAATCTACATAAGTCCAATTATAAAGAAAGCAAAACATTTGTACACATTGAAAATGTCTCTTTCATTCAGCCAGAACAGGGTGGGAGAATGCTAGCCCCCACTCCCCCACCCCTAGTATCGCAGAAAACTGTCTAAATCCGCAAGTCACAGTTTCAGCTCCATTGTTTTAGAAACCTTGTGACAAAAGCTTGCTTTTGGTCACTGCCCATGCATAGCTAAACCTTTGATAGTAATCTGTTTTCATGAAAAAAGGGTGCAGAACAACTTAATGAACCAATAACTGACCGAGGCTGACTTGGAAAGCTGGTTACAAAGATAAAAATATTGTTTTGCAAAAAGAGGTCTGCATTTTGCTACATTGAGTTCATAAGTCTAAGTGTAATTACTTAAAGATTTAAGTTGTTTTATCTGTCTCTAGGTGTAGTGACAGAAGCTATCACATTTATGTGTACTACTGCTGTTTGCCATTTACAACATAACAGCATTCGATGTGAATTACTGGGAAGAAAAATGTTTTTGTTTTTAATTCTGAAACCAGCATAGCAATGTTTATAATAACAAATTTGTTTTCCTTTGTTTTTAGGCTGAGCAAGGAGAGTGAAAGACCCTGCACCATGAAGATCCTTCTTAGTCCACCGATGTCCTTGCTACTCCTCCTCGTCCTTCCTGATCTTACATCTGCATTAATCTGCCCAAGATATTGCTCCTGTTCTACTCCTGACTCCGTTTTTTGTTTCCAGAGACGCTCCTCTACCATTCCCAAGGAGGTTGACTCTTCTATAAGAAACCTCTATCTGTTTTCCAATGGGATTGATCACATTACAGCTCAGGACTTTGATGGGCTACTTAACCTGGACATGCTGGACCTCAGTCAAAACAAACTGACCCAACTTCCTGACAGGGTGTTTGAACCTTTGACATCTTTGAAAAACCTGGACTTGTCATCCAACCAGATAACCCACATTTCAGAGGAATGTTTTCGTGGTATGGCTCAGCTTGAACGCCTTTATTTGTACAGTAATAAAATTAAGACCATCCACCCTGCGGCCTTTAATGGATTGGATCGCCTGCTGGAACTCAAACTGCAGAGTAACATGTTGACATCTCTGCCCACCCTCTCCATGCCCCAATTACTGCTGTTGGACCTTCGTTTTAATGTTTTACCCAGTTTCGGTCCTTCAGATCTCCAGACCCCAAACCTGGAGTCACTCAAATTAGGTGGTGTGGGGCTCACCAGCCTAAAAAAGGAACTCATAGGTAGTCTGAAGAATCTCCATGAGCTGGACATTTCAGAAAACAAGCTTGAGTCTTTTCCATCTGCTCTAAAGGAGACCCCAGGGCTTGTCGCTTTAAACGTGGCTGGGAACCCAATGGGTCCTTTAAAGGCTGAGGACCTACAGAACTTGAAGGAGTTGTCTGAATTAGACATTAGCAGCCTCAGTCTACAGGGCCTGCCCGAAGAGTTCTCTCAGCTCCTTCCCCACCTCAGAAAGCTCACAGCAGCAGAAAATCCCTTCAACTGCCTCTGCAACTTAGCTTGGTTCCCAAGATGGCTCAGAGCACAAAGCATCGTTTTGGAAAGAACAGAAGAGACCCGCTGCCATTTCCCTCCTATCAATGCTGGAAAGGTATTAGAAAGATTGGAGCACAGAGATTTTGGCTGTCCTACCACAACTACAGTCACTACAAGTACTGTCAAAACAACTACTACCACACTGTCTGTCCCCATCACTACTTTCCCAACTACTACTAGAGTTATTCAAGTCCCAAGAGCTAGTGACAATCCAGCTGACAAAGATGACTTTCCCTTACCCCCCATCCCAGCATCCCCCAGCAGCAGCATTGACCCGGAACTGCATTTCTGCCCTTCTCAAACCTGTCTGAATGGTGGTACTTGTCATCTAGACCAGAAAGGTGAAATAGAGTGCACCTGTCCACAAGGAACATCTGGTATGTATTGTGAAGTCCAAAACCATTCTCCAGCTCCATTACCTAAATATGAACCTCCCAAGGCAACAGTTACTGCAGACCCCCCAGAAATAAGCTCCCATCAAGCAACTGCAACCTCAATCCTGCTGAACCTTCATCGCTACACTGAAATGAGGCCTTATATCCGTGGAATCCGCCTGACCTATCGAAATCTGTCCGGGCCAGACCGCAGACCAATTCAACTTAGCCTCCCAGCATCCTTTCCAGAGTACAGACTTAGAGGTCTGAATCCCAACTCCACCTACACTGTGTGTGTCAGTCCATTAGGTTCCCCCAGTGGTATAGACAGTGTCTGCACTGAGGCTCATACAGCCCCAGAAATCACAAGGGGCCCTGATGCAAGGTCTGAGAGTCCAAAGATTACCACTATGCTGGTACCTGCAACTTCTATCTTGCTACTGGTGGTACTGATAGCAATAGTAGTTGGAGTAGTATGCTATCTACGCAGAAAGAAGGCCAAGGGACACCTGGAGCTTGACTGTGAGCCATCCCAACTAGAGTTGGATGGTGTTCAAGCAGGCTTAGACAATGGGGCACTGCCTCACAAAGAGCCCCAACTTCTGATACCCGAACCTGCTGTTCAAAATGGTAGTCTGGAGTATGAGGTGTTGCTACTACAAGATAACAATACATCAAATAACAATATGTCTTCACACAAGCCTTCATATTTTTAACACCTGGCACTGAGATCTTGAGTGTTTTTGATACACCTTCTCTGTCCCTCTAAGTGGAATACAAAGAGCTGAAACTGTTGCTTGAGAGTGGACACAGTAAAAGCCGGCCACCAGGAATGAGATTAATTTAAGTCACTGCCATTTGTTTGTCCAAGAAGACATTAAACAATTAAACATAAAACATTTTTTGGACTTTTGAAGGCACCAGAACTGCTCCACATGCTGCATCCTGCTACAATAATATTTTCTTAATGAACTAAATCTGACATGCTGTGATGTTGGGACTGATGGTGTGTTGTCATTTGGCTGAACTGTAGGGCTAAGAGACATGATAAACTTATGGCTTCCTTATGTATAATATTGGCGCACTAAAGTGGCAACCCAACTCAACAGTCTCAACAAATGTTTTGCTGCACTGTGGAACTCCTACGTGCTACCCCAAAGGGATCAGTGCATGCTGTGAATGACCGATTTAATACCAAATGAAGTTGTACAGAAAAAAATATATGATGCTTGTTTGCTTTATTTGGATCAAAGACCGTTTTTATATGTAGGGTTTTTTTTTTCCACGTTTCTGTGTTTTTTTATTTTAACTGTGCAACATTGTGAATGTTAAAAACTCTCCATACTCTCCACCCCACCTCTTGTGACTAACAGTGAAAACAGCAGATTAAAATCTTTGAAGATTTGAACTAACTTGGTACCAATAAAGTCAGTCAAGGGCTTTGTCCCCAGAATGTCAGACAGTCTAAGTAGATGTGAGTCTGGACTGAAACAAGACTAAATCCCCCTTCTCCACACTGAAGACCTCAGTCTGCTTTTGTCATCACAAAGGAAGAAAAGAAGCCGGATTATACTAATGTAAAGAGAGAATCAATTGACTGAACCCTTTCTTATTTAGTGTACATTGCACTGCATTTCAAACATTCTAAAATTTGTCTTACAGTAAATACTCAGACCATTACACAACTGCAAAATGCATCTTCAGAAGCTGTATTTATTGTTTACACTCCCTGTAAGGGAAACTGTGTTGTCCCACAACCACAATTCAAATACATATTACTTGGTCTGGCTGAAACAAGCAGAACTGGTAGTGGATGTGTATTGCATTTCTCTTGAGTAAAAATAAAATAACCTGCTTGATGATGTGCTATGCACAATTTTACCTTGGCAATGAAGCCGCTGTTTTGCTTGCTCGTAACTAACCAGACTACGAAAAAGCCAGATGCACAACATCATGTTTAGACTGTTTCACTGAGGAAAATAGAAAAATATGGCTAAAATCTGTGAATATGCTACAAAGAAGGAGTTGAGTAGTCCAAGTATGCATGTGTGTGGATCTCTTAACAGTTGTGATGATGTAAGTACATCTTCTGTCTTGTGCAGAAACCTGCAGACATCAAGTTGCCATCAGCTTCTCCCTTAATATGCCCACATATACTTAAAGCCCCAACAACTCTCTCTATAGGGAAACACACCAAAGAGATATGTGAATACCTGTCAGCTCACAGTTGAAATTTTCATGCCAGCAAATGCCTTTAGATCATACGATGCAACTGGAATATTTGTCTGTAACATAGAATACATTGAGGATAACCTAAAGTATTTTCGATGTGATTGTTTATTTTTCCCTGTTTATTTTGGGAAACTATTATTTGTTGTCGTTTTTTTTATTCTTTGAACTTATTTGTATAAATGGAAAAAGTTATATTATTAAATGAAAATACAAATGTAAATAATACTGTTTGCCTACTTTGTCCAATCATGGCAGGGGAGTTCAGAAAAGACTAATGCACATAGGTACAAAGACAAGCATATAAAAAGTTGAATTAGGTATGGGACTTTTCGCAGAAAATGGAACATTTGTCAGAGCACATTTTCCTGGTATATCAATTACACTGCCCATGGAAGAACTTAGCTAATAATTTAGCAACATTTTCCAATATAAAGCTTCAAATATATGGACATTTCCATCAACATTACACAAGTCCAAATCCACACCTACGCATGTGTATATTTTTGTAAAGTTTTTTTTTAATAGTTCTACAGTGACTACAATCTACATGGAGATTAACATGTGCAAACACTGGCTAACTTGCAATGTTTTGGAGCTACATGCAATTGAATAAATTCAAGACTTTAAAAAACATTATGATGAAACACAATGTTATGCTTCTTGATAATACCGAGCAGATTTAATACCTCTAAATTATAGAAGAGACAGTAAAACAGCCCCTTCTATAACTTACTTAAAAAATGTTAATGTCCGAAATTTACATACACTTTGCATCTATATAGATTATTTACTTGTTACATCTAAGACAATCAAGGATTGTAGTGGATATTTTTCTTTAAAAGGAGCCAAAACAACAAAAAGCACTGTTAAAAGTCAGATGTGCTTAAAGTGGAACTATTATGTGCATTTCAGGCTAATTTATTTTTATTTCTGAGACCAGAAGGGCTGGGATTGATCGAGTTATTGTCACAAATCACTTTATTTACTTCAGACCAACCTTCTCCGTAGGCTGTCAGATCAGCCTGCGGGCAAAACGAGTGGATTGAGACTCTTCCACATTAAGCCCCGCCTCCCGCCACTGCACTACATCAGGAGCGCACACCACACCTGCTTTCGCCGTCATTGTAACGTCTCATAAACAGATGGATTAGGCTAATATGAACTCAATTTTAAAAAAAACAAAAAACAAAATACAATGTCAACACATAGCACACAGCCCTACATGTTGGAACCTGAATCAGACCCTGAAAACAAAGTGGAAAACAGCAACCCACAGCAAGGAATGCAGCAGGATGTTTCTCTTTGGTAAACTCACCAGCCATTATGATAAAAGCCGAATACCTTACCTTAGTAGATCAGTAGGAAAGATCATGGGAATATCACTGACTTATGTAAAATTGAATCTTGCAGGTGGTATTTCACAAGGAAGTTGTGACAATGATATCCAAAGCCATACTCTTGACTTCATAGTGTGCATATTCTACAAAATAATTACACCGTTTTTCCAATAGTGCACCACCACCTAGAACAACTTAAGACTGCTTTATGTTTACTAACAAGGGGTCTCAGACATGTTCCTCATCAGCAGTGAGCTGGAGGCAAAATGGAAATAAAAAATATAATTAAAAACACTCAGATTAAGGTAGTATGAGGACTTAAACTATTGTGAATGACTCACTGCTCTAAGCCAAATGAGGGTTGTTTGTAAACCTACATAATAAACAGGCTGACCACCTGTGTGTTTTATAGGCAGGATGCTGGTAGGGGATCGATGCAGGATGCACACACACACACAAAGTTTGAATATGTTGGCCCCTAGCTTGAAGCTTTTGTTTAATAACCTACACTTATAATGCAAACTCTTAAAACAGCATCACTGCTCTCATGCAGGCACAATTATTTCAGTTTTCCTGTCATGGAATCCCGGGAAAAAAATGCACCTACCTTACTTTCACGCATGTTTGAAACTGATATAACCTTTGTGATTCAGGATGATTATTATTATTAATGATTATTGAAATGAAATACTTTTTTTTTTTTCACTTAATTCAGTAAGAAAGTATACAGTATCAGATGAAAATAAAGACGCAAAGATGGTGTTAGAGTAGTGACTGCATTGGACAGAGTATATGCTTGTTTCTGTCCTTCAACATGGGCAGGAATCTCAAAATGTTAATGTACAGTGTGGCACAAAAAGGAAGACCGAAGAGTGTATGCGTGTCTCCATCTGTCTATTACCTTTTTCTTTCATAGAACAATTCTTCTTTTTTTCTCTCCTGCCTTTAGGAAAAACCTGGCCCCTAAGAGCCAACTCTGAAGTTCACATTAGGTCTGTACAACTCAATGGCTCCCATTATTGTTTCAATGACATTTTGCTCAATTTCAACTGAAGGGGAAAAAACCCTGGAAATACTTGAAAATTACTTGGATTGTGTTTTTGTTCTTAGGTTTATTAAAAGCAAGTGCACCTTTCAGTCTCAATCTAAAAATACTTTACCCCTTTTTTTAGCACCTTTTTCATCAGACTTTGGGACCCAATAGAACTTTGGGTAAGTTTGAAGCACTTCTCCTGCATCACCAAAGATTATTTATGCTATGCACATGGGGGGAGAAGTAGAAAATTATTCTACAAAAACAAACTTAAATGCTACGCTAAACTTTTTAAAAACTAAAAAAGAAAAAGCACAACTGAACAATACCCACTAAAAAACTATTAGTCAACAATTTATTATTGAAGCAAGACTTGTACAATTTTTATTAGAAAAAATCTAAAAAACGAATCACTTATTTTACTATCCGACACAGATTATTTGTGTCATTCTTAAGCTATATTTTGTTTCTGTGTTGCTCTGTGCTAAAAAAAAATAGAACTATGGCAAAACAGAGTAAAAGAGAGGGGAGGAAAGAAGAGCTGAGTAGAGAAAACACACCACCACTTTGTTTTTGGAACCAGATTTTCTGGCTCCAGCTTTTGGCCCTCCCCTACAGTGCTCGGCCAAAACTCTCCTGCCACACATTCTACCATCTCTCTGTCTAAATCTTTCTGAAATACTAATAACAGATGAAGGGTGGTGTGCCACCGGTTACTCTCATGCCATACAGCTGCCAGTCTGTCCCAGCAGATGGCCTAGATGCTGCTCCAGCAAAAAGCAGTGAGGAGGGAAAGATGAGAAGTCACAAAGAAAGGAAAAACAGGAAAAGAAAGCAGTGGAAGAATTTGACTTTGGTTAGTTCCTGGCAACATGCATTAACAGGCACACATGCAATTCATTTCACGTGCTGTTCGGAAGATTATTAGATATAAAAACAAATCAAGTGCAGATACTTTATTCCATGCGAGGCTTTTCATTTGTGTCTTTTTCAGTCATCTCTCCTCATTGTAAATTGAAGACGGATCTCCTTTCCCGTCATTTTTACTGGAAATGGACATTGCTGGAAGGTATGTAACATATAACAGAAGTAAATCATGGACCTAAATTTGTATCAGTATAGGTCTGTGCATAGCTGTGCTGCACCCTGACCGACATGGGGCCTCATTCATAAATTAGGACCTCTTGCAGCATACTTGGTTTGTCTCTATAACCTTTGGTATTGTACAGATATCAGCGGAGAACATGTTTAAAATTGTTCTTACTTTTCAGTTACCATCAGCTTAGCCACTGGTTGTAAATGTTTAAAAAAATAACCTTTTAGCACAAATCATGATGAATACTACAATCTAAAACTTACTCTAATTTCTGATTAAGTTTATAAACATGTTGTATAATCACCGACCAATAAATACATTTGAGTAAATGGACTGTTCAATATCACCAAATACTTAGCGGTATTAATTAATCAAAGAGTTAAATAAGTATTTAGACTTTGGAAAACCCAAAAATATTCATTTAAATGTTTCCATAACCCAAAGAAACAGACTTATGTTCACAAGTGACAAGTTCAGAGCTGGCAAAAACAAATTTGGTGCAACTTTTTTGTTACTGGAGTTCATGTGAACAAGTCTAAACACGGTCATCTAAACCTCAGTAAGGACCAAACAACTGAAACACAAACCCCTAAAAAGTAAGGCCTGCTTCATAACAACCACTGACATGGTTCAACAGAAATATGAATGAAGCATGGGCCAAAAACCTCAAAAGATACTCATTTCAAGTTTACTGATTTCTTGAAAACATAGGTGCCGTGCTGCTTATCATAATTTGTGCAGACATCAGAATCACCATTTCTTTGGAGCCTACATTCATCTGCATGCTCTAATACAGGAAGTATTGGCCACAGCTTTAATATTAACAACAGTTCTTCACAACACCATACTTGAATCCAATAACTGATCTGCTTCTGCCTGGACCAGATAAAAACAAACTTAAACAGTTCTGAAGTTGTTTTTAATGTACTCATTTATAGAGGCCATAAGGAATTACATCAAATTAAAGAGTGCAATGTTAAAATGTGAGGAAAGAGGAGGGGAGGGGCGATGTTGCTGCCAGAGTTCAAGCAGGGTCACATGCACTTATTACTCCTCTTTGGAAACATATGGATGGCAGGCACCGAATGTGTCAGCTGTGGAGGTGTGTGAGACTGTGTGTTTAAATGTCTGTGTGAATTTGTATGTGTACAGACAATGATGGGGGGGGGGGGGGGGGGGGGGGGGGGGGGGGGGGGGGGGAGGAACACCTAAACAGAAACGCCTGCCACACTTGGGAAGCAGCTTAAGCATGCATCTCATTTCAAAGGAATGGAGAGATGGTGGGTGGGTGGAATTTTATTTATTCAGGAAAGTATAAGCAAATGAGTAATCTGTTATTAATGAAAGGGAGTAGAGGCTGTAGATGGTGTAGGGGTGGTTATAGAGGGACAGAAGAGTCCAGAAGGGTTTAAGATACTACTGCACACTGGTTAAAGCTGTTTGGTAATCAAGCATGCCAGAAGAATAAAATCTAAGTGCGTCAGTCTTGGATCTTGCAGGCTTTGCAAGGTTGGCCGGAGAAACTGCTAGCTTAAGCACAGAGCTATCGTTTAAACTCATCAAATCTAGTGTTGTTGACGAAGGACACAGATTTTCTATCTCTCTTTTCCCAAAATTAAAAACATGTGTAACCGTTTGAACATAAAACTTCAAACTGGATAAGGAAAGAAACTAAATGTGTAGTAAGATGCTATTTGATGTCAGTCTTACTAAACCAGGCCAGGTAGAACACTTTGCATGGTTTGTGTCAGAGCAGCTGTGATGCACGTTGGGCTGAGAAAATGTTCATTCACCAGGTGTGATCAGAAACCCCAAAGGGGCAAGTGGAGTTGACTTTGAAGGATCAGCTGGGAACTGTTAGGAGTTACACCTCATCCACAAAGTTAACCTGATGATGTTTTATATAAAACTTGATTAACTGAGACAGGACTGATTGTCATGCAGAACTGTCTTCATTCGTGTGTACAAAAACAGTTTTATAAAACCAATGAAAACATATTTTCACAGGCTGACCTGTTACAAACCTGAATCTTTTTACAACTCCTATTCCACTGGGGCATTGTGTAAAACGTAAATAACATAAATAAAAACAGAATACAATGATTTGCAAACCCTTTTTAACCTATTTTCAGTTGACTTCATTACATAGACAAGATATTTAATGTTTAAACAGATAAACTAATGATTTTTTTTGCAAATTCATTCATATTTAATTTAACGCCTGCACAATGTTCCAAAAAAGCTGGGACAGGGGCATGTTTACAACTAAGTTACATCACCTTTCCTTTGAACAACACTTAATAAGCATTTCGGAACTGAAGATACTGTTGAAGCTTTGTAAGTGGAATTCTTTCCCATTGTTGCTTGATGTAAAACTTGCTAAACAATCCTGGGTCTGGACTGCAGACAGGCCAGTCTAGTACACACACTCTTACTACAAAGCCATGCTACTGTAACACATGCAGAATGTGGCTTGGCAATAGTCTTGCTGAAATAAGCAGGGACGCTCCTGAAAAAGACGTTGCTTGGATGGCAGTATTCTTGCCTGTTGTTTGCAGAGATTTCTCTAGAATCTCTGAATCTTTTGATGACATTGTGGATTGTAGGTGTTGAAATTTCTTTTGAGCGTTCTTTAACTTTCCGAATCGTTTGTTGTCCCATTTTGAACATGTACTATGGATAATTCAGTAAAAAAAAAAAAAAAAAAAACATAAAAGGAAGTGAGGAAAAGAAGGAAAGAAAATAACAGAGAAAGACATAAGAGAAGAGTAAACTTTAGTTTGAGTTTTCCTGGCTGCAGAGAGCTCAGAGTACAGGTAAGATAAAAGAGGGATGCCAAATTTGCCATTGTTAGGGGGTAAATTGCTGAGAAAGTCTTCCAAAGTTTAGCAGTGCTTCTTTAAAAACATCCAAGTTAGCTGAACTGTGCGTGTTACCTCTTGAAACTAGAGGACAAACAAACTGGACACACTGACTTATTAAAAGGACCCGAGAGTCTGTGTTCTAATGTAGTGATTATGAGTATTATTAGTCACTGCAAGGGGCCACAGTTTGCTTGGCAGAGTCCCCGGCAGACTCCCCAAAAGTAATTAAAACAATTTTACTCAGCACTTTACTGCATCTCACTGGATCAGCAGAACTTCTGCAAACCCAGCAGAAGAAAGATACAAGATACACAACATTTCAGATGCCAAGTAATTTAAAAAAAAAAAAAAAAACGTGATCAATGGTTGTTTGTAATATGCTGCCACAAAAAAATAATGCAAGATTAAGTTCAAGTCAGGTGAGTCTGGTGCATTTATTTAACTGCAACCACTTACTGCTGTTTCACACCTCAAATTATTGCTAAATGCTCAGAATATGGTTTAAAAAAAAAGCCAAGGAAATAAAACTACGGCGGCATTAAGTCTTTTAAATCTCGATCAAAATATTTAATAAGAGCCACATGCAACATCTGCACCGTGCATGGATCTGATCTAGAATGGAGTCAAAGAGTCATGTGATGCAAACGGGCCCAAATTACAACCCAAACCTCCCACATCAACAACTAATACGGTCCCTCGTCTACTTAATATACATTTTGCCTTTCAACAGGACAGAAAAGCAATAACAGTGCGTGGTTTTACTTGGAAATCATCTTCATGCCTTTCTTATCTCTTTTGACTTCTTTCTCATTCTTCCATTTGTTCTTTTTACACACAAGCAGAAACATTATTTTAACCTATTGTGTTTGTATCAAAACCTGCACTGTGAATATACAGAAGTAGAAGTGTAATGCCCATTACTTGGTAGTAGCACGCTGACAAACCTCTCTAAAGCTTTGAGGTCAGACATTCAGACCCTTGTTACATCCTTTAAGACTCCAGCAGACATTCATCAAACGTTCCTGTGTACACATTGTGCATAACTTTCAAACTCTGCTTGCATCACAGACGCGCTATGTATACACATCTGCAGATTCCACATTGTTTGTGGCTGGAGCTCCTGTGTAATCTCAAATGGAGATGACATGCTCTATCGTGGGTGGGCATATTACACGCATAGACAAGTGAAAAGAGAAAACAGATTCTACTCAATTTATTAGCTCTAACAATATCAGTGCAAACATGTAGCTGGAAACAAAATAAAGCCACCTTCATGTAATGCTGCGTAGAGGCTGACACTTTGGTGAAAAATCATTTCCACACCATGTTTGGGTGTGTGTGTATGCATGTGCAGGGAGTGGAGGGTGGCGACAGGCACAGATTATGATCATGTAAGACTTTTCATCACAGAAAGCACTCAGTGTGCTTGACACCATCTGACAGAATGGAGAACTCTCCCCACATATTTAGGTGGCCAAAACGTTCTACAATTAAATGAAGACAAACCTGAGATTATTCTGTTTGGGAGCAAAGAGAAAAGGGTCAGCATTTATATACACGTTGGCTCTCAAAACTCTTAAAATCACTGACCAAGTTTGAAACCATAAGATCTGACTTTCAACAGCCACATCAAAACAGTCGCCAAGGCAGACTTTTACAAACATCAACAGAATTAAAAATGTTTGTCCCCCAAAAAGACCAGAAGAAACTTGTCCATGTGTTCATCTCTAGTAGACTTGCTTTTCTTATCTCTTTTGACTTGCTTTTTATTGTTCCATTTGTTCTGTTCCCAAACTGCACAGGATAGACTGTATTGAAGTGATGTTTTTTTTTTTAAAAGGACCTCCCAAAAAGGCCATAAGCAGCAGCAGCTCATCCAGAATGCTGCTGCAAGAGTTTTAACCACAAGTAAGAGACCTGAACATGTCACAACAGTTTAAAGACCTTTACACTGGCTTCCAGTCAGTCACAGAATATATTCTAAAATCCCACAGAAAGTGTACCAATCACAGAAGGGTTTAGACCCAGAAAACATTGGAGATATGTTCAAAGAATGTAAACATAGCAGGGATCTTGGATCCAAGGACTCAGGTCAGATAGTCCAGGCCAGAGTCCATACTAAACACGGAGAGGCAGTATTTAGCTGTTATGCTGTAAGCAAGTGGAACAAACTGCCATTGGAAATGAAACTTTCACCAAATATCAACATTATCTTCTACATGAAATGTGTTGCACTGTTAAACTTGCCCTGCTTAAATGCCACAAGTTCTGTGAGTCTACATGAACAGGTTACTGTTATATTACACAAATCAGCGAAAATGTTATTTGCAAGGATAACTGCGAGAGGGATAACCAGTTTAACTTGAGCGTGCTGTGTTAATGTGCTCTGGTAAAAAGGTTGATTTAAATAATCCACTTCATCTACACTAATTCCATTTCCTCCAAACACACATTCATGTCCAGCCCAAACACAAATGCTCACTGGCAGAACACAATGGCCATCTCACATCATACAGCTGCCAAAAGGCCGAAGCTGGCTGAACTCTGATCTTTATCTGCGCCATCAACCTCTGACCAACAAACACCTGTTTGTTTCTAACTACAAATATCTCTCAGCGGAAATGGTGCATTTCAAACTGACTTATTACACTGAAACACAGAAAACGCTGATCTGTTAATCCTGTCTGCAGGGAGGGTCTGGACAGTCACAGGTGTTGGGGTGCTAATTAGTAGTGACACGGCCAATGAGTAGCAGACCAGGAAAAGGCGGATTTTTAAAGCCTGTTGCCTGGTAATTAGAGAGCTGGTTAACATATCCTGACCAGTCAGAGCCAAACAAGGACACACACAAGTACATTCTAGTGTGTGTATGGCCACTTGTAAATACATTTGTCTCTGAGGTCAACACTGACATGATAAACATAAACTGCATTTGGTAACAAGATAAATCACATTAATGGCCATCATTAAATACTATGTTTAAATCTGTAATTATAACCAAAATAGAAAAAGTTCCCCAAACTTTTTACCCACAAGTTCATTCAACCTGATGCCATATGTGAGATTGAAATGGTTACTAACCCAATTCAATGAGTCTTGGACACATTGTTAAGTGCAGATAGAAGAGACTGTCTGAATTGAATTCTCTAGTGTATAGGGGCTGTTTTGATGCTAAATATTAATCATGTTGATCATTGCACATTCCGGCATAATTAAAAATACAGGGTAATAAATAAAAATTAGGCTCTTAGTTTATATATATTGAAACATATCTTTTAAACCCATTTTCCATTATTCAAAGTAAGTACTAACTCAATGGCTCAAATGACTTGTAGAACAACACATGGCTCAGTACTGAGTCCCTTTCTGATTGTGTTGAATTTGAAATCTTACTGCTTTACAAAGCCTTAGACAACCAGTCAAAGCTTGGCTGAAACTGGATCATAAAAAAAAAACAGGGCACCAGCAAATATCCAGCAGAAAGTCTAAAAAGAAAAACAAAAGAGCAAACAAAAAGGAAGAGAGAATCAAGGAGCTCCAACGGCCCAGTCAGTTAAAATCTAAATCTCAACCTTATTAAAATGCTGCTGGTGAAACTTTCATCGATCTTAGCATAACCCCCTGGTGGAAAAACTCCAATGAACTGAAGTTGTAAACAAAGTAGGTCAAAATTGAAAAGATACACTTTAATGTAAGTAGAAGAGGATCTAAGTGCTGTGAACAGTTTACTGCTGTGAAGGGCTATCTCCAGTTAATGAGCATTCATCTTAAACTTGAGGACTTACTGTATACGGTCAATTATAGGTTGTAATTTACAATATATCAAATTATATTTTAGCAGCTGAAACATGGAAAACTTCAATCTGTCTTTTAAGTTCAGCCTAAGCTCTCCACTGCCTCAATATGTGGACCTACAGTTACAGCAAACCTCCGTCCAGTCTAACCAGCTTCTTCCAATGCACAGGGCCTATCCAGGGTCTGCAGGCGGATATCTTGGTATGAGTAGGGTGGTTCCATGCTCTCTGTAGCACAGTGAGAAACTCACTACGACACAAAAGAAATATAAACAGGGACAGCATGGCAGGCTGACGCCGCGTGCCTGTTTGGGTGCCTGCCAGCCTGGGTTGTGGCCTGGAGATGTAGGTTCTGTAGCAGAGTACCCATAGGCCTCTCAAGTCAAAGGGTTCATTTCAGTGGAAAGTCTGCATCAGCCCGCACAGAACCCACAGGCTCTAAGAGAAGGTAGCGATTCACTAGACCCCTCTCCTACCGATGCAGCCATCTATTCCCAGGCAACCACAAACTAAATGTATCCTGCATGCGTGGTTGAAAATAGCACAACTGTGAAGAGTAAGACAGGGTAGGGGAAGCAGAAGGCACTATAAAAGGATAAAAGTAGCAGGATGAAATGAAGGAGTGAGAGGCAATGAAAGGACTAATTAGCACTGAAATGTTTACAGCATTCTTGAAGAGGGAAATAACTTGAAGAAATAAAGAAATTAATATTGAGTGAGATAAGTAGCTACCATAGAAGAAAAGAAAGAATTGATGACATTAAAGGGGATCTAAAAGGATGAGGAGGGGGGGTCTCTTTCACTCACTCTCTCTCTACTTCAACCACTACATATTTTCCCTCATAAGGGATATAATTTACACAAACCCACTAAAGGTCAGGAGCGGAGTGTGTGCAGTGCCAACTCCATTTCAGCAGGCATAATATATTTTTCCCTCCTTCCTTTCCATCTGTGTGTCACTACTCTGTTCTCCTTCTGTCTCCAATTGCATCCCACTTACTTTTTTCCCCCCCTTTTGCCAGTACCTGCAGATCTTAAGTTAGGAGAAGCTCACAAGGGTTCATGAAGGATATATAAATGTCTTAACGTTTTAAATCTTTGTTCCCCCTCACACTGTGGAAGCCAGTGGTATTCTACAATACTATTAACTTTCCAAACATATATGTGAACAATATATTTTTATAATAACAAGTATGGTCAAATTAGAAAAAATGTGAATGTGTTAAAGAACTTTTAAAATGTAAGATGATTACTTTAAATCAGACATAAAACAAATTTTAAAACAGCTCACCATAATCCCAAACCCTATGGAAACAGTAAAAACGCTTTTGCCCTCATGTATAACGTAACCCCCCCCCCCCCCCCCCCCCCAACCCCCATCTCCAATCATTAAACTAATGGCACCTGAAAACCAGGGAATGCAAGTAGTGGAGGATCAAACAGGCTTTATAAAAATCTAATTCTCAGTCCAAAGTCAGATTCCACTCGAATAAAAACACTGTACAGGAGCATCAACACACCTTTTAAATAACATGAATATTCTGTTATTCTGTTTTGTTGAATCACCAAAGTATATTGTGTAAGAAAATGCTGGTACTTTTTCCTTCTGGGTACACATCACCTACAAACCTAAAGAATACAAAATAAAGACTGCTGTAGCTACTGAGTGTGGAAAAGTTTTAAAGTATTGACAGGCTGAATTCACTTTATTTTATGGCTCTGTGTTGGTTTGCACAATGGCTAACTCTTAGATGACCATGGAGACAGTGAACAGCCTGTCAGCTTACAGCTGTGAGCCCCCACAGCTTCAGAGCTCCAATGGACCGTGGATGCACTATGATGATGGCTCGGATGTGTGGAAACAGTTAAGAACAACACAGCCCTGCTCAGTGTGAGTGTGGATGTATATTTCTTGCTTGAGCTTCTTCAGTCCAGTGCTACTGAAAGGTTTGCTCCCTCAGAACACTTCACAGGTGGGTCAAAGTGAAAGAACCAGCAGCTCCACCAGCTTTGTCCCTTTAGACTGTGAATAGTATGTGGTCTCTGCAATATATATATTTTTTTCTTAAGATGGGCCTCTTTCATTCTCTAAGATTGGCATGTGGTAAAACATGCTTGTCTGTCTCTGTAAAGGAGATACACTTTTGTGATCACCCAAAGGGTCAATTCACACAGCTGGCACATAAAGAAACCACTAGAGAGGAACATCAGATGGATGCACGAATATTCAGGGACAAAACTTGAGCAGGCACATCCCCTTTAAAAAAATGTCATGTTATGTTAGTGTCATGTCAGTAGAAGAGTTCCTGGTTTGGAAAGGAGTTAAAGGGGTATATATATATATATATATATATATATATATATATATATATATATATATATATATATATATATATATATATATATATATATATATATATATATATATATATATAATATAACTAAAAGTCAGAACCAATAACTATAATCAGCTAAAACAGACTCACTTGAGCTGAACTTAAAAACAACAGAATGAAAAAGAAAACAAAGAAGTGGAACTGAAACTGTTTGTTTTAAAGCAACTATCTTGTTAAAGTATCGTCTACGTGTATGCAGCGCTTGACTGCATGGCTGAAAAGAGATATAGACGACTAGGACTGTTGATCCATCTGACAGATACTGCTGATTGATGATGAATGGTGTTTGGCAATGGTTTGCATTTTACTGACAAAGACAAAGAAATGGCAAACCCGCCCAGGCATGAATATGTGTGGTAGTGCTGCAAATTTTATGTCAACGCACATATGCATGTATCTGACCTGTACAGCTTGCTGGCAGGAAGCTAGCCTTTCCAAATTAGCCCAAGCTGATGTGTAAGCGATGTGTGTTAAACACACACAAACATGACTGAAAAGTTTACTGGCAAAGTTACACTCTTTTTATTTTGGGGATAATGGCATCACAAAATCTCACACCCTGTACTGCCACACACACACACACACACACACACACACACACACACACACACACACACACACACACAGAGACTGTCAGTGGGATGTTGTGAAGGAGATGCTCCATCAACTTTATTGAAATGGCAAAGCCAGAAAAGCATGACTTAACAGTCACCCGTGTAGGTCACCTGCCTGCATCTATGGCTGAAGCAACACTGGCAATTCAATGTTCTTGAGTATCTAAGTGGCAACAAGTTTGAATGAAGTAATTAACATATTAAATTGGTTTTTGAAGTTGATAGTTTACACTTAAAATCATTTCTTGAACCCAAAAAATTACAATGATTGCTTTTTCATCTTCTGTTTTCAAATGAGAAAAGAAAAATGTCCACGAAAAGTCCACATTGGCACAAGAAAAGACTCGCAACTCTCCCACTTGTTCTCAGCTCTTTAGTGCTCAGCCCCTGCTGCCCGACACAAAGTGCCCAAACATAGACTGGCTGACTAATTGACCTTACTAAAATAATGTCAGTGGGTCCCATACAAAGGATTTGTGGTTGAAGTCAGAAGAGAAGTCCATGGTGGTTTCATCTGCAGCACACTAACTAAAGACCAACTGCTTCTCCCCCTGGGGTCCTCCTTTTCTTCTCATTTCTACTTCAGCTTGCTTAGCACAATAGTTAAATTATTTCCTGGCCACCACCACGTCCACAGCCCCCCTACCAATTACATTTTGATGACATTCTTTTAATCTGCTTAACCCAAGAGCACTTGCACAGACTCAGACATGAAACACTGAACAGGAAAACAGAGGGGCTGTGCAGGTGCAGAGCAGCTTTTGTTGTCATAACATTTCCTTAGAGACAAGTGAAATCTGACTTCGATGGATGCTGTACAGTTCTTTCCAAACCATTTCTGTCTGTTGTCCACTTACTGCTCAGCCACATGTGCACACATGTACTTGCATAAGATACACGCACATGTTAACGTAGGTCTTTAACTCTCTGAATCAACACCATTAAACGCCAGGAAGCGTGCACAATGGCAAACACACACAGACGGTGAGCAGCAGCATGCCTTTGCACTTTTCTAGTTAAACTAAGCGTGGCATATTGCTCCCGCCTCACTGACAGTGACACGTCTCCACTGTGTGGGCAGACAAATAGAGCCCACATGAGAAATGACATCAGCCAGGAGCACATGTGCCCCACCTGTTAATAACCAATCAGATGGCTTCTTTATTAAAGAATGTCCTTCTGTTTTCTTGAGTTTCCTTTTCAGTCAGTGGATCTGCCAGTGAGGGGCCGCAGATGACTGGTTTCTATTATGGAAACATTATACGACCATAAAAGAGAATACAATGAGGAGACAATCCACATAGCCTGCTGCCTCTATTAAAAGATAGGAAAAGTCTACTCAATCAAACCCAATTAGAAAAAAAGAAAACACAGAAAATCTTTGGATTTACCATGGTGCCAGATGGGAATATGTTCTTTTGAAGATATTAAACACACCTTACAAATGTGTCAGAAAGTAACAGTTTGATATTTAATGAGATTAGCTATGGAGATTAGAATCGCTGTATTTGGGAGACACTTATTGCTTTGGGAGAAAACAAATAACTGAAATGATATTAAAGTGTTGAATCTAAATGAAATGAACAACAACTCATTTAATGGCTTGTGTTTTTTCCTAACCTAAAGTACAGAAGCAATGAAGCAAACTTCTTTTAATGAGTTATGGATTACATTTCATATTTCAAAATCTTTTGAATTGATAAACCATCAATGTAAAATGTGAAATTACACAGTTTGCCTTGGTCTTATCTGTAACAGAATAACTTAATGCAGTCCATTTATTTTCATTGTCTCTGTACATATGAATTACACGAGCATGTCTTTATTCATCCACATCATGGTCTCTCCCTGTTTCTGCTGGTGTATACTTCCATTATTCTTTGGAAGCTTAGGAGGTGTGCGGTGACAGGCTGCCAATCTGCAGCCGTCCCAGAGGCAGCAACGGAGGCCAGGCTATGGGGAGGGTGTGAGCAGGGTGCAGGGCAAAGGAAACCATCTACTAATGAGAAACACACTTCTCTCTATGCTCAAATCCTATTTTTTCCACAACAGCAGAAAGCTGTGGCAGGCATCCAGGAGGTAAGTGGCGTCCAGAAACAAGGCCTGATTTAAAAACAGGAGCTAAGGCGCGCCATGGTTCCTGATTCTCATGAAAGGGACAATCATGAGCCTTATAAAACCTGTGCTTGCATTGGGGCTGAAAAGGAGGGGGTTAAATTAGAACACATGAAATGGAGATTTCTACAAAGATGGAGTAAAAGTGAACAAAAATAGCAAGGTAAAGAAAAGTGAATTAAGTGAGTTAAGTTTCAAGTAGGCCTGAAAAACAGCATGAAAAATAGGACTTATTATATTGTAGAACAATAGAAGCAGAGCACTGTGGCAAGCCTGCATCTGTGCCTCAACCCACAAAATTCTATCCGTGTGCGATAGATGAGGGCCTGTGTCATTTCTATTAAAGCCCAGAATCTTTTGTCAATCCTGCCATCAGATGATTAGCTACTAGATATCTTACTTCACTCCACAGGGAGACGAGTGCTGATTCAAACTAGAGATGGTGCAAAGTAGTGTGAAGGCTTTTGCCGGGGCAATGATCCCAAATTTTTTTGCAAGCACGTTTTTAATAATGGAGAAAAGACATTTTTCCAGATGTTGGACAAAACAAAAAACAAAAAAAATCTGTGGCTGTTAATGACAAAAAGTAAAGACTGACACCGTCTCAGACTCTAAAAATGAGACAGATTGGAGTAAGGTTTCCAAAAAAAATAAAAAATCCATACAGTTTTGGGTCATTGAGATGTTCTTTACAGCCGAGAACTGTAGGGTATATTTCTGTACAAAAAATCCTCCATTTAGTCTGAATAAAATCATCATCCAAGTAATAAAAAAAAGTTTAAGGAAAGTAAAGGTGGATGGAATAAGAGGGGAAGGAAAGGGGTAGCTGAAGGTGGGGGTGAGAGAGACTATTTTTCCGTCTGTGGCGAGTTCACACAAAAGGGTCCTTCTGATCCCTGGAGTGCTGAGTGCATACCTGCGGGATGAAATCAAAACCCTCTGTGAATTATATTAAATATCCCGTGCCAAACGCTCCACATACTTCCACGTGCCTTTACCAGTTCTGCTCAGTTCTAATGGGTTTTCCTTTTAAAAAAAAACAACAACATTTAATTAGAATCCCAGATCTCAGCACCTTTAAAACCCTTCTCCCCTTTCCATTTTACCTACGAAACAAAGGAGAAGCAGATGAGAGAGGGGACTAATAGCTACAGACAGACGGTTTGAGAGGTGCTAAACTAAGGATGAAGAGAGGATTTGCAGAAAGATAACAGCTGTATTTTTGACAGGATAGTAAGCCTGGAAGAATAAGTCATTTAGATTTCTACCTCATCACATAACTTGAAAGAAGAACAGAAGATTTCTCAGATGAAGAGTTGTGGCACAAAAGAAGGTGGGGATTAACAGATGAGCTCACATAAAAAGCCAATAAAAGCTTACAAAAAGACAATATCTCTATTGAAAAATATATGAGGGGATTTCAAAGCACCCTCCTCTTACTTTTCATCCTCTTTCCTGGTCAAACTCCCCCACTTCTGAATTACAAACTGAAACCCCAAATGACTAACAGATTCCAGACGCCATGTTTTAACTGTCAGAACATTAAGTTCAGGTTCTTTGACAAAGCGTGTGCAGTCACATCTTTAGTCAATACCATCCCCCATGCCTGTCCTGGAGAGGGGGTGAAGCAGCTGCACTCTCAACTTGACCCATAGGATCACCTGAGAATTGTAGCTTTGCATTACCCTCCGCCTAAACTATCATTTTTTAAGCTGCACTTAAAGAATAAAACTTTAGTTTTTTCTTAGAAAGTGAACTCTGAAAGAGGACCAAGGGCAAACTATCTTTCAAACACAGTGGGGTTTTTTTTTTCCTCTTTCTCTTTTCTTTTTTTGGTCTTGTATGGTTAGCTGTGCTGCAGCTGCACCTAATCCCCACAGGAAAGCCTTCATCTGGGACTGATTTTAAAGGGCCTGGGCCAGTGTGGGTGAAAGGGGGAGCTGTTCTGTAAAAGGCTGGGTCTCTTGTGGGGTTCAGACCTCTTCTCAATCCATCTGATTAAAGGGAGTTTGGCTCAATTACACCCATTGAGTGGGCCTTACTTTAAGGCATGACCCATGAACAAAAACACTGAGGAAGAAAAAAAAAAGATTATGGGGAGTCAAAATGGAGCACAAGGACACACATCACGCATCGGGCAATCCCATCCACCCATCACATAGCCTCTTTCCATCTTGTAACAGCTCAGGCTGTCAACAGCGTTTACCTCAGAGGGCAAGTTCTTTGTATAACCTGTGACTGGATTGGGAAAACATTGAGGTCGGCTCTCCAGGGACAATCTTAAGTCCTCTCCAATCAAGATGCGGGATGCTCGTGGGCGCCAGGTGACAGTGATCTGTTTTAATCAACTTCTTGTCAGTAAAAAGACAGAGCAGCAAAGGTTTGTCAAGATGAAAGAGGAGACACATGTGTGTACCAGTTTTTACCTGTGCTTGACAGAAACAGGAAAGCATCGGTAGTGACTGAGGACAATTACATGGGTCACAGCAACAGAAATGTTTTAGGTTAGTGTTTTGTCAAGCAAATTTCTTCCCAAGTGACCCTTGGAAAACTCACTGTCAGCTTTGGGATACAGTTCTAAGCTGGTACACAGGCATACAGTATCAAGAGTTAAACGTGTTAACTTCTGAGTGTGTGAGTAGCTGCTAAAGCTGTAAGGCACAAATAATTATCATGACGTTTCAAGCATTTACACAGCAGGCTGGTTGCAATCATGCCCAGTTGTAAAGTTCACTGATTGCAGTTGGCTTAGAGGCCTAATTAAACTCATTATTATAATTCTGGTTTATGGAGGGAAGAGAATAAAAGAGAGGTTAGTACACAGAAATCCACACTGTTCTCAAATGTCCGGCTCCTTAGCTGGTATGGAAAACAGGCCTGTTGTAATAGTAACCTTTGCACAGTTCAAAACACCCCTCTCTCTCATCATCCCCGATCCCTCGTTTTTTTTCAGTCTCCATTTCAACCCAAACCAAAAAAGTAAACATTTCCCCTCTATACTCTGTCCAAATTATATTCCAGCCACCACTTATGATCTAGGGCCTCTTTGTCTTGTGTCACTCCAAACCCCCCCCCCCAAAAAACAGTCCTACTGAATGTTGTGGACAAGCAAAACTAACCTGATACAACCCAGTTTGTTGCTCCAATTACACACCATGTTTACCGCAGTTTACTTCTAAACAGACAATGTAAAAAGAACAAATTCATCTTTATGTTCACCTCAGGCTGACAAGGAGGAAATGTCTCACTATGTGCATTTCACTGCAAGCTTCCCTGGCAACTTATGAAAAGAGGCATGGTTCAATTTGCTAAAGGCAGAGAAAAATGTAAACAAGTTCTCCTTTTGAATATTGCATGAGGCATTTTTTTATAACTGCTTGGTCATACACAAGAGAAACACACTAATGCAATGCTGAACTAAAGTAAAATTATTCACAGAAAGAATACCAGTAAATAAGCATAAATGAATCAAAACTGTTTCAAAGGGAAACTGAGGACAGTTTGATTTTGGCTGGAACAGCAACTGTATTGCTTCTGCATAAGAAATGACTGCAGCACAGTTCACTGACTGAAAAGACTATGAGTAGCATGAGGTAAAGAATACCCAGACATATATTCACCACTTATCTTATTAAACAGATTAAAGTAGAAATAGGACAAATTAGTAAACGCCTAAAACCGTTTGACCTTGTTCATTACCTACAAACAGCTGGCCCTTTCTGTTATTAGAGATTCCTGATTACAAACTAGACCTAAGAGCTATTTAGCTTAATAAGGGGTTTAGCCTGTGCTTTGACAGTTATGACTAAATAGACACAGTCATTGCATTTTCCCCTCAATTTAACTCCTAAAGCCTTGTTTGTTTTCTAAATGGTTCTGGACGCTTCCCACTACAGAGATTAACAGATAAGAAGGGAGCATTGGGATGTAACAACAGCTTGGGTAAAAAAAAAAAAAAACCAAAAAAAAGGCAGAACAGGACCATGATCAAAGCTACATTTAAGGAAAGAGAGGAGGTGGTGAAAAGAACAGATGGAAAAAATGGAGACAGGGATAAGCAAGTTTACAATGTGCTGATAATAAATGTAAAAAATCTGTAAGAAACATTTTTCACATGAGCCAAATAAGTGAGAAATGGGAGGGAAAAGAAAAAAATGACAGTAGAGGCTAAGGCCTCATCTGTCATTTGATTGCCTGGGATTTTTTTTTGTACATCAGTGGTGGTGTGCGGGCAGTCTGGTTGGGATGACAGATCTTCAACAGACCAGCCTAGCATGATACCAAGACTGAAGTGATTTAAATCTGTACAGCCAATCAAGTGCAGATGGGACAGCACACACCAAAGCAAATAGATTGTCAGAAGGGGAATTTCTGTATTTTAAAAATACGGGTATCAAGATACAGGAGACTATAGGGCTTACATCAATTTCAGGGTTGATACAATTTATTTGGTTCAATTTATTTACTTCGTGAATAAAAAGACATGAGAAAATCTCAACAGTTTGTCCCCACATGAGTGGACCAATCCAGCAGAAATTCTTACCCCATTTCACTTCAAGTTTTCCTATTTTTACTCCAATAAAACAGCACCTACACACACACACAGAGTAAACGTCAACATTCCTCTGTCTAAAGATACACCACAGACGAACTCCAATAAAATTAACCAATTAACAGTACCCTCTGTGGTTTTAGGGGACACCCAAAAGGATTCTTTCTCAACACATGGTATGAATTTCAGCAAGAATATTTCTGCAGTCAGGAGCAACAGTGAAATGTGTGGCTTTGTGTCGCCGTCTTTTTCCATGAAAACATT
This sequence comes from Telmatherina bonti, assembly GCF_933228915.1. Taxonomy (NCBI): domain Eukaryota; kingdom Metazoa; phylum Chordata; class Actinopteri; order Atheriniformes; family Telmatherinidae; genus Telmatherina; species Telmatherina bonti. The sequence goes on from NC_136612.1 coordinate 22,831,240, forward strand.
GATTATATCAAACATTGCCATGACTATGAAAGAGGCACTCAGACAGGCAGCTTCTAATCTCATGAAGGAAATAGAGATGAGGTTGTTATTCTAGACCCTGCAGAGTCAACTCCTAAAAACCCAGAGAAACAAAAAAACAATGGCATTCTCTAGATACTGCCTTCCTTTACTAGTGTTAGGATAATAAAACTATTTACAATGGATGACTTTACACTCACTGATCCAACAACACGTGGGCATACGTTCCAAATGTCTCTGCCACAGAAAAAAGCTGTGTAATCTGTTGTGCAATAACTATTTCAAAGAAACAAAGATACTGGAGTGCTCTGTGCAGCATCCTCACTGCCTTATTTACTGTAATAATAAAGACAATAAATTTGCCTAATCCACCACAGCATGCTGGATGACCTAACAAAGTCTGGTCAGCTCCAGTTTAGAAGGACTTGGCCCGCTAACCTGTTTATAAAAGCACTAAAATGCATGAATTGGATCTGACAAAGGAATCTCCCACCCCCTCCTCCATCCTTCCATTCCTCTTCTCTCCTATCTGGAGTCCAGCCACGCTCCTGCTACCCTCTGGTCCTCAGCAGCCGCGTTTGGAAAAATAAACTGCGCGACTGGAGAAATGACAAGAGCTGGGCTGAGGGGAGAAGTGTCAGTGTGTCTGCTGCTGTTTCCTGACCTTTTGCAGTGGTTATGGACAAAAAGAGCACACACACACGCGCACACACACACAGTCTCTCTTCTGTTGAGACAGGACAGATGTCTGTGTATGTGGGTCTGACCCAAGAAATGGCAGAAATGTAGAGGGACAGTGTCAAAGCTCTGGGAGGTCCACATGCCCGCCCAGGCATACACAACGTGCAGAGGCCCACCACATATCACTCTGTACACATACATGTAACACACAAATAATCACATACCACACATAAATTATACACATATGCTGTCTGCTTTGCACGTCAGATTACACAGAGACACACTTTGTGCTGTAAGACATGAACTCTCACCAACATGCAGACATTAAAGGGCACCAAGGTCAGTGTTTTTAACTGTGTGAGTCTGTTAGAGGCAGAGCAGTTACAAACTGAAGCTGGACTCACCCACTGGAAGTGCCAAGAGACATTGAATGGAGTGAAGAGCTCAGTTTCCTGCTGTCCCAAAGCCTCACCTCACGACTACGCATCTACGCACAAACAAAAATGAGACATTAAGTAACTGTAAACACAGGCAGACTTAGATTCACACAAGGCAAAAGCTTCTTCAGTACAACTCCTCTGCACAGAGCTGGGATCTTCAATAGTTTGTGTCCTCAGGCATCAAACTCAAAGTGAGGAAATATTTGCTTAAATAAATAAATGAATAGAAAAAAAAAAAGATGAGTTTAAACATTAAGTATCTTGCATTTGCAGTGTATTCAGTTGACTATAGCTTAAAACAGATATGAAAATCACTGCATGTTTTTTTGTTTTTTTGTTTTTTTTCCCACATTTTTTCCCAACATCCGAACTGTAATTGGGGTTGTTATAAACAACAAGATTTAATTACTTTTAAATAACTTCATTTATTATTTATTTGATCTTTTACACTGGAAATTGCACTGGAAAGACAGGGAGCAAATGGAATGTGTTTGGTTTAAAGAGAAATTAGATCTATTAAGAAGGAAACGATAACTCTATCAGTGTCAATATCAGCTGCCAGCATCTGATGTACTTTGAAACCTCAATAACCTTAATATTTGCACTGTACCACAAATAGCATGTCTGCCTATTTTCTAAGGTTAAGACAACTTTGGTACTGGATAAAATGAAATTATAGTGCCACAAGTTTTTGGCAGCGTACATAATTCTTCTCCAATGAATGAATGAACAGATGAATCCACATGATCCACATTATTAAAAGCAGATTTTAGATTCTTGGTTGCCTAAAATCATTTTAAGTTATGACATGAAGCTTAAATAATAGAAATTAAAGGGCTAATGAAAACAACTAAGGACAGTAGAAGTTTTTCAAAGCCTAAATTTGCCTAATTTTTATGAAAATCCGGTAAAACAAAGCTTCTTTTTCTGTAACCAAATAAAAGAAAAAATAAATTTTGCTAATTAATTAACAGCCATCCATTCAGAGGGTTGCAGCACACTGATAATTACACACGAACAATCTCTTTTTCTAAGGTTCTCACCATATCAAAGCCAGTGGTCACTAAAAGGTCATCTGTAGCCCACAGGATACGAGAATCCTTGTTGTTCTGGAGGCTCTTGGCACTCTGTGGGACAAATAATTGAGAAAAGGTTATTCAGACAATGCCATTTTACAGTAAGACAGTTTAAACACTTTTTATATTATTTAGTTCTGACTACTTCAGAACTCTGCGGTTAACTCCACTTTGTACATTCAATTCAATTCAGCTTTATTTGTATTGCACCACTTCACAACAATGTTGTCACAGGGCACTTTACAGATATCATTTCAACGGACACATCATTTCATACATAACGCTGGGACCTAGTATGAAATAATAAAGAGGTACAGGAGCAGATAAAGAGAAGAAGGGAATTTAGAAAGTGAATAGACAGAGAGAATCCAGGGCACCTCAATTCCTTGCCGTTGAACATAACAGGACTTTTCCCATGAAAGGAGTGCCTGTTATTGTTGATGTTGTAGATAAGGTGACTTCTAATGTGTCTAAGACGACCAAACTATGACACAACTTGCATACATGTAGTTATAGTTGTGAGAATTTTCGTACACTGTTTCCATAGCAAGCATTTGTCATACCAGAACAGCAACACAGAGTTTAATACGTGGCCCTTAAATACAAATGTCAGAGGGCATCAAACAATTGCACAGAATTTAGTATACATTGTGCAGATTAACAAGTTGATATTGCGTATGTACTATGATCGACAAAAGAGGAGAAAGGACGTTACCTACGCTTATTTCTCAAATGTCTGACTTTAGTCTGATTTTTTAGTGCGATTCATAAATTGACAAATTTATTCTTAAAATCTTGATGTTTAGTGTAAGTGCAGTAATACTATAGTAGAGCCACAGTGAAGGATAATTTACTTGCCAAAAGTGCACTGGAGTCAGAATTGTACTGTTTTCCTAAAAGGCAAGGGGGTTAGCAATGAAGTTTCTATGGAAGAGGAGCCGGCAGCCCTTCATCCCTCTGTCTTTCAAAATTACTGCTGGCCTTTATCACAGCCATGATAACTCGTAGAGAAATGGCTGGATGGTTGTACATGGCAGAGAGAGAAAAACAGAGGCTTATATGGGGAGTTTTACTCTTACAACCACTTTGCAGCCTCATTCCTGCCTATCTGTTAACTGGTTGCAGATGACAAATTGTAAAAACAAACAGGGAGAATTTCAGCTGCCATCTAGCACCCCTAAACACACAGCAGGTAGAGAGTAACAGGAGCCTGACTGTTCGACCTCACTGGGTACATGGTAGATTTGCAGCTGGAGCCTATGGCTGAAAATACAAAGATGAACACAGGATAATTATATCCCATTTGACAAGAACTCTGCACATCTGTGTAAGAAGGGACACATGCCGGGTCTGTTGATACTAACCAAAACCCTAATTCTTCATTGCAGCCCGTTACTCCCAAATCCTCCCCAGGTGCTTCTTATTTTCATACATGTGGGCTGTGAATGAGAGATTGTGCTACTTTGCTCTAGCTGGTGCAGTTGTGTTGACAGAAAATGGAAAATAGGGGCGCTCACATCAGCCAACAGAAGTGGCAATAAGCTCTTGCTGAGTAAGTGTAGACATTATATGAGACATTTAAGAATATTTTAGGTATTCTGTGCACCTATGATGAAATAGAAGAAACAACTTTGGAATCATAGGTTACTTTTCCTTCAAGTGCTGAAAAACAGAAAGTTTGACCCCAATAAACTTTGAAGCTTCATCCAGAGGATTTTATAATTATTTTCTATAATGCACTTACACAAAACTCCCAAGCATCCTTTGGTTTGAATCAATACAAATCAGTTTGCCTCAACGTTAATAGTCATCCGAGATTCTTTGGGATGCACCCAATATAGGACAACAATCAAGCCTTTTTTACTATTATTTCTTTGCAGATAATTTGTACTATAGTTTTCAATGCTCATAGTTTTAAAACAATTAGTTTAAATCTATTTGAAATAACTACTTACAACCAATATGGGCTCTTTCTTATTTGCACCACAGCCCATATATTAACTCAATATTAAATATCACAAAGGAAATATTGATTGTACAACTGCAGATATTCAGATCAGTCCAAAATATTAAAATGACTTTGCCTTGATGGTTCAGGTGTTAGAAGTCCCAATAATGTGCTTCTGTTTTTGTGAATGGTAAGAGGAGATCAAACGACCAAGAAGTGAGTGTTCTAGTCATGTACATCATGTGTTGCATCTTACTTACAATTAATTCAGTTTGTTTATATGTATTTTCCTGTTGTTCAGCACAAGTGTGAAGGAGTCAGCTGATTCTTTGTTTGAGTTTCCTATGAAAAATCATTTCAGATGAAATCTAGCTAATAATACAACACAGAAAAATGAACTAAAATGTTGCTACATGCATATTGATGTAAAAATTCAGTAAACCAGACACGAAGTGTAACTTGGAGCACTCTGAGCCCGACCTCTTACTAAGCTAGCTCAGCTTTCTTCTGGCTCTTGCTCTGTACTCCCAAACAGAAATGACAGCAGTTCTAGTCTCCTCATCTAACTTTCAGGGAAATCTTGATTCACTGAGATCATGATTACATAAATCGCACCAACAAATCTATGTACAATAAGTTCATTTCCTAAAGTGTTTGACTTTTCCTCTAAACATAAAACTTTGGCCGAAGGCTCCTGTGTTGGAATTGTCCCTGTCAGTAAAACAGAACAAACTATAAATCCCTGCAGCCAGCTAAATGTGTGCTTGTGGGCCACACTGGTGGTTCACACTAAATTTATTGTTCTTTGTGATGAGGAACTTGATATTACTACATATGCATGCGCCAACATCAAATGTGCACTTCCACTTCTCTAACTCTCTCTGGGATGATACGTCTTAGTCCATACTAGAGTTTTAACTGACACGTCTGCATGTTAAACAGATGTTTTGTAGCTCCTCGTGTGTTCCCAAAAAGTTTTATCCACTTAGCAGGTTTACAAAACATTCTACCGACCTGGCTCTCAAACACATTTCTAGAGTAACTATCAAAGCACTGAAACAGCTGACGGTAAGTAATGGTTGGAGTATACATCCCAGTCAGGATCATTTTTCAGCCTGAAGTGAACTGGTATGTCTCCTGCAGGTAACTGAGCTGATATTTGCCTCAGTAAGTCCGTGCAGTCCTGCAAAAGAAAATAACTATGACAAGCAGGATGAGTCTAGAGTAAACTCAGACTCGAAAAAAGGCAATAGATCAGAAAACAGGTAGGGGGGTAGGGGGAGGACGGCTGTCTTATAAACAGAGAGAAATCATTGCCGTGTAGAAGCTCACCAACACTAGACTGATTTCCTTCCATGGTCAAGTCAATGATTTGCCATTGACCAAACTAGGAACATGCTGTACTCAGACTGTTTTAAACTGCGCAGTGTCCATCGGCAGAATGTAGAAGACATATAGTCTGATTATTACCGCCCAACATTCCAGTTGTGTTTATATAAGCTGTGAAAGTAAACAAAATAAATTTACCATCACATTGTTTTGCTCTTTGTGGAATATTAATTAATATTTAGTCAAGCTAATGCATAAAGCAGCAGTTACTGGTGGGATGAAATAGTTTTCTGAGCGAATCATCAAAATAACTAATGAGATAAAAGGAAACATTGGAAATGACTCATGTTATATAAGAGAGCACCTCTGTGAAACCAACATAGAGTCAAGACAGTCATCTGAAACTGATGCTCAGCAGCATTTCCCAAATTCACCATCTACAAACCATCTTTCCTGATCATTTTATAAGTTCATTTAAAATGCAAAAAAAAACAAAAAAAAACATACATTTACAATTTCTTATTCTGTTTAAACTTATATTGACAGTTTAATGAATTGATAAGATACTAATTTCCATTGACTGCACTCTGCCACCACTGACTAATCACATTTCTTAAAAACATTTATTTTCTTGTTTTTTGAAGACTGGACACATTTTTTGCTCACTTGAACACACTTGACTCTTATTGCACATTATTAAAAAAGTGAACACTTAGAGGCAGAATTGGGACACTGCTGCAACACAATGGTCACTATGAAGACACAGCAGGTCAAAGCCTCAAACACCTTTTTCTAATGAACTGCACAGTATTAAAAACAGCTGGAAAACAGTGTGAGTGATTAAAAATGGTTGTCAACGGAACAGGAGATCATCTAGAATGGAGAGAATGTGGACTTGATCAACCCAGACTCAGACCACAGAACCAGTCCTTGCACCTGGTCCAGAACCAGAAGCTGTCACTTCTCATATTTCAGAATGTCTCCAGTCGCTTTGACAACATGTCTATCGGATCACGCCGTTCATTCATCACACACCCACACACAGCATGCCAATCTCTATTTCAGAGATTAGCGGTCACACTCCAAAATTTAGCCACTGGGAGCTCACAGAGCAGTGTAGCTGCTAGCTACAAAATGGGTTGACAACTGCGTGTTCCATTGTCTCTGAGATGTCCAAGGTAATCTGGCTCGTCTTGAAGGACGACTTTGTGGCCTTCCCATCACCAGCACAAAAGGTTGATGTCACCCAGGACTTTTGGAGGTTGTGGAACTTTCCCAATTGTGTCGGGATTATTGATGGGAAAACGTGAAAATCAAAGCCCCACCAAAAGCAGGAAGTGACTACTTTAATTATGAAGGTCACCACTTCACTGGTCACCACTGTTGTTTTGATGGTAGTGTGCAATGCCCGATACCAGTTTATAATGGTCGACGTCGGTGCCTATAGCAAGGAAAGCAATGGTGGCGTGTTTGAGCAAAGCTCATTTGGGTCTGCACTCAAAGACGGGCATCTTCCTCTGCCGCCACCAACACATCTTCCTGGCGCAACAATCAATACTCCATACGTGTTTGTGGGAGATGCTGAATTCCCTTTAAATGTCAACCTCACTCGTCCCTATTAAGGTATGTAGCTACTAGACTACTGTAAAAATGTCAAAAGAATCATGATTTGCGCGGATGTGGTGGAAACTGTTTGAATCCTACTGGAACGTGTTGAGACCACAAAATATGCATAAAAAAATGAGTATCATTAATTATCATTAATGTATTTTTTGTCCTATGTGCAGATGGGAATCTCACAGCGAAGGAACTCATCTTCAATTACCGCCACATGTGTGATTGAAAATGCATTTGGCATCCTAGCAGCAAGATGGAGGATATTTGGGCATCCAATAGAGTGTTTGCCAGGCAAGGAGGGGATATGGTCAAGGCCTGTGTTGCTCTTCACAACTACTTTGCCTGCACAGATGCTGCTAATGCCCCAGCTTTATGAAATTCAATATATAAAGACCTTGGAATGAATAAAGACACAATTTCAACTTAAAGAGATTATTTGGCTGTCAGGGTTTGTGGAGATGTGGGGACCCAAATGAAGGAGGCAGAAAAAAAATGCATCAACAAGATTTAATCCAAGTATCTTTGAAATGTCAAAATTCACTCAGACTGGATAAAACGGACTGGCCTTATCTGACTTCCTCACATAGTTGAAAGGCATGCTTGGTTAACTGGTGAAACGAAATTGGCTGTGGGTGAGAATATATGCATCCATCATTATTGTCTCCATATTTCTGCCTATAAAAAATTACTGTATACTCCCTTCTTGCCGTAATTTCAGCTGAGGGGGGTTGCAGTATACATTAACCAATAAGAAAAAGTGGCTAAAATGAAGCTCACTGAGAGAACACAGCTATCAGCCTCTACTGTCTTTCACTGGTATAAGCAATAACAACTAATTTCCTGGCACTGGATGATAAGCTATTTTCTTTAGTGGAGGATAAAGTTTTAAGGAATTTGATACTGTACATTTGCCCATTATCTTTATACATAAGAAAAAGGGTGAATAAAAAAAGATTCCCTTTCTCTTCTCAGTTGTATATTATACGCAAGCTCTGCATTTCGATTTCATTAGGTAAGTTTTCCCTAATAACTACAAGACAATTAAAATCAACCAATAAAATTGTAATAAGTGTATTTCCTTTTGCTTCAAATAACACTTACACAAACACTTAGACTCATTTAAGGCTATCGTTTGAAACGGAGAAGACAGAAAACAACCTTTTTGTTTTGGGGATCAACATAAAACTGGAAGGATAGATCATCTTCTTATGAACCAAGTCTAAATTTTTCCATTACAACATCTCTTAGACCTTCACTACCCCGCCTGAATCAGCCACTCAAGGCAAATAAATCAGCCTTATATTTGTAAGCATGGCTCTTTGGAGTATGCTCCTCCAAACACACCAGCAAGATCACACTCGCATCTGAAAGCACTTGTTGTCTTGAGATGAAGATGTCATGAGAACCTACCAGCTGCCGCCATAGATGTTCAGCTGAGAGTCAGTATTCAATCGACGATCAGATGGGCCTTCACTCAACTTCTACCTATGTAAGCTGTGTTTCACCTTCTGGAAGCATAAGACAACTACAGCTACCACTACTGCTTCTCCCTCCATTAAGGGTCATCCAGAGGACACAACATCTGGACCTCATGAGTGTGTGTGTATAAATGTTGCCAAACAGTACACCCCCCCCATCTCAGCCATTTATATATACACATATATATATATATATATACACACACATATATATATATATATACATATATATATATATGTATATATATATACATATATATATATATATATATATATATAAACTCAAAACTGACTCAGAGCATTCCTTTTTGCAGCTAAACCTTACCAACATGCAACAAATCGATCATGACATGCTTGAAAACAGGAGAGAAAAAGGAGGAGTGGGAGGATGGAGAGAGGGGAAAAAAAGAATAAGACATATGTTTTCCTTAGCAGCCGTACGAAGGATCCAAGCTGAAAGAATAACAAAGACTGAAAAGAAGAAGAAAGAAATTGTTTATGACAGACGGCTCACAGGAGGAGGTTGTGGAATCAGCTACACCTGCTGGAATGACTGGCTCACATCCACAGTAGAGGATGCAGAGGAAATGACGTCAACTCTTGGAAAATAATATTACTATCACAGGTGTCGACTTCAATGATGTGGGAAAATATTTTTTAGACTGTCAAGTAGTAAAAGTGATAAACTGTAAAGATCTGGCAATACCAATAAAGAGTGAACAGTCAAGCAGAATAACTTTTTTTTTTAAAAAAAAAAAAAAAGAAAAGTCTGAAATTGTCACTGAAAGAAATCTTCCTCAAACAACACCAGGCAGAGTTCAAAGAAAGGTTGAGCACAAGAACCAGATGCAAGTAAGTGCTGCCTGGAAAGTTATGGTGTTATGGACCTTCTGAATATTCTCTCTCAATATAAACAAATAAGGATCCTTCTGTCTCCTTCTGGCCTTCTTCCTCAGCTATTTAACATATGAACTAGAACAGACGGCATGTGCGCGTGTCACTCGCTGAGAATGTTGATTCACCCACCAGGATTAATATCAGGTGTCTGCGTGCACATATGGGAACTATAATAAACTCCATCTTTTCACTGTTTTCTAGATCTGCAGCTAAGATTCTGTAAGTATTCTGTATGTATTTTGCACTGTGCAACTTTGCTGCTGCAGAAAGTCACATTTTGTTTTGCAACTTCATGTGGTCTGCTGTGCTGATATGTTCTTGTCAGATGTGTCTCATATGTTTTGATTTTTTTTATGGATGGATGGATGGACGGACGGACGGACGGACGGACGGACGGACGGCCAACCTATTTTTGTTATGTAATGCATCATTTTTCCAATGTGTGTACCTCATTTTACAACAGGAAATAAACTTTTAAGTTCTATTATGTAAACCCCTCTAATTTAAAGCAGGGTGTACTACTTGTTTTCACAGGACTGCATTCTGCACACTATTTCACATCACCCCAGCTGCATCCACTTATTTCTTCAACCTGCTCCTCATTTTCTCCCAATTCGCTTGTCTTAAAGCAAGGATTGATGTTAAGGAAGCATCTTGGTTTCCCTTTTATTTCCTCTCCTCTAATCAATAACCGTCATTTTGTGGCTTTCGTCACCCAGAAACACACCCGCTCTTAGGCTCCTCATCCATGGCTCATGAGTCTTTTTACTAATTAGAAGGTTTTCTTCATCCGGTTCTGTCTTCGTGGTCCATTTAAATTGTGTTTCTAAGTGAGGATTGGCTATCTAAAATGTAACTTTGGCTCTACAGAAGCTTCTTGAAATAGCCCAAAGACAGGGGGCAAGATGAAGAGGACAAGAAGGGTGGGAGATAGAAATCAAACCAGACATTTTATGCTTTCATTTCCACTGATGCCTTTTACCACTTTTCCTTCTCTTAAATGGGACCATATTACATTTTCCTCATTTCTACAAAATGTCCAGAAGCAATAAAATGCTATTTTTCATTACTTCATAAACCTTTTCCATTCTTTATTTCATATTTGCCTCTCCTGCAGTCATTATTTCCCCTGTCCCAATTATTGTGCCAGGTCACAGAAGCTGGGTTGGTTGAAGTCTAATTTAAGGGAATGATAATGCAGTAAATCTCCAGGTGCAGCTGGAGCTGAGCTTTAAGATGTGACCCTGTACAATATTAAAGTCAGATAAAAAAAACTTTTTGTTGGCTTTTTTTTTTTAAAGATGCCAAATTGAGAATAAAAACTAATATGAATAGGCATCAATAGTTCTGCATATACATTTTATAAATTATATACGAGAATTTAAGCATTTAGCCATACTTCCACAGAACCTGTGAAGCTGTTGACTACCATCATCTTTATTTCATATTAGCTTCTCCTGCAATCATTCTTTCCCCTGTCCCATTTCCTCTATGTCAGCAAATTCAGCTAAGATGTGAGCCAACAAGACAATGAGCACAGGATTGGAGCCAGTTCTACTTTACAGACATCAGGCAAGAGCCGCAGACCCTGGGAAGGGTCTGAAGATTGGACTGTCTCCCAGTTATATATATAGCATCCACCTAGAACTGGATATCCAGAAATGTTTTCTCTCAGCTAGTTGTTTTTTTTTTTTTCATCTTTTCTTCTCTTTTCTGCCCCTGTAGTCCTCTCTTTAACTTTACTGGGAACAAGTGTAAAGAACTAGGAAAAATGAGAAATGAATCATGAAGACAAGGAAGAACAACAAACTTGCATATCACTTGCACATCAGTCTTAGAGGGATCAGGAGGGTATTTCCTCAATTTCATCCTACACACTCCCCACATGCTATATGTATATCATATATCCTACATGTCTGTATTATAAGGTTGCAGGTGTAATGTTGTCATAGAATTTTATTTAAATAAAAAACGTTACAGATCAAATGACAAAGACACATATTACAACTGTACCAAAATATCTCTGTTAAAGAGGGTTAAAACTGAAGAAAGGCTTGGAAAAATGTACTCCCACGGTTATAAAAGGTCAGAGAGGAATTATGCCAAAACAGAGCAGGAACAGCTTATGGCAGATGTATGAGATATGCTCACATTTTGTCTTCATTGGGTTTGCTGGTTTGTTTTATTGTTGTTCTTGCATGATACAACAAAGAACTACCAAGCTTAAATGAACATTCAACAATAAAGTCTCCACTTGTTTACAAAGATCTAAACATAATCAAAAACATTTGTTTTCCACAGTAGTCATATTGAGGACATTTAATCCACCTCAGCAATGGTTGGAAGATTCTGGCTTATACAATGTAGAGCTTCTGTGCCCCAACAAAACTTTGAGCTTGACTGATCACCAACAACTTGCTTGCTGGCCACAGAGAAGTCACCCTGTGATTTTAGAAAGCATAAAAATACTGGGAGCCGGAGTCAGTTTACTTCACAAAAAAACAGAAAAGGAAAAAATGGGAAAAGCTGTATATGTACAAAAAAAAAGAAGGCGGCTGAAGTTATCAGTTGTCTTTTGGGCAGTGAAGGACAGAGCCGAGAACGAAGAAAAACTTTATGCCTTAAGAAGGGGGATGGAGGAGGTAAATGCTGTAGAAGAGGATATAAGAGGAGTTTGACCACTGAGTATAAGATGTGTGGTTTTGGCAGCAAATGGCAAGAAACACAGAGAGGAAAAATTGACCTTGCATGTATAAATGCTATAGCTCCAAACAGAGGCCCCACTTTCTCAGCAGTGTAGGCTTTCAGGGGCTGGCATCATATCTGGCCTATCTCCTCTGCGGCCAGACTCTCTGCTCCATCATTAGAATGTGGATTCATTTACTTTCCTAAAAGAAAATGGGTAAGCTCACACCAATCAAGCCAGTCTCAAATTTTGTTATTCTTTCATTTGAGTAGCAAACAGAGGTTATCTTCCACACTTTATCTGTGTATACATTCATCCATTGTGGGTTCTTATTTATGAAGACCAAGTTTTGCATTTTGGACATTTCCACCCTGCTTCTTTAAAAGCTGGCATCACAAAACAAAGGCCCCTCTGATTGAGAATTTTAAAACCATGCAAGTCCACGGGGAGTAACTTGTCAATCATCAGACAGCTGCAGTAAAGCACACCCTAATAACATAATGCTCTAATAAAGGAGGACTACACACTTGTAATGGAGACCATGGGATCATTCCCCATACATGTCTTTTACAATCAAACTTCTTTTGCAAGTCACAGGAGTTTCCCTCTGCTGGTCATGAGGTAGAATACAGGTGTAACGTACTTGATCTGAGGTATTTTTAAGATGCTGAATAGTTACAGTCGTCTTTTATGTGTAGTTTATATTTTTAAAACAATTAAACACTTTTTTAAGTCCATGCCAATTCTATAACTGAATTCCTGTCAGATCCTCTCATTTCTACCCCAATTTCTTATCTGTCTTTGAGTCATGGTGTAAATACAAAGGTTTAAGCAAAGAGAGGTAAAAAAAAAAAACCAGCACTGTTTTTTGCTCTTAGGATTTAAGCCAATTCTGCAATGGAAGTGTATTCGGTCTAATCAGCAATTCCAAATTCAATGGGCTTTTATGCTCTGACGACGCTTTCACTCATCAGACCAAGCTGTGGATACAATTTTAATTATTTATTTTAGATCACTTCAGACGGCAACAAACCATCTTTCTGAAAGTGAATTATTTAAACCACTGGTGTAAAAACAAGCAAATGAAGTGAATACCCTTCATCCTCTTGTGCAATATTGCTTCTAAAGCCATTTGACCTCATGTACCTCTGTGTGACTAGAACAGATCAGTTTGGCTGCTAGCTTCCTACTCCCTACTCCGAAGAAGTCAAATACTCAAGTGACAGCTTTACTGTTATTATTGAACCAATGTACCTGGATAAACCAGGTTAAAAAAAAAAAAAAATTAAAAAAGCAACCATTTTAAGTGGCAGTCTCTGAGGCGTATGGACTAACAGTCAGACCCTGTGGGCAGTGCTCTGAAAAGAGACTGGCACCAGCAGCACTTCACCTACTGAAAGAGTTCATGCTTTTGGAAAGTTACCCAAGGTCAGAGATGCTGGTTTTGGATCAGAAGACTGCACAGTCAGTCAGTTCCTAGAACTAATGTGATTAACGGGACCTCCAAATTTCCAAAATCAGTCCAAAAGAAGCAGTCAGAGAAGATTTCAAGGGCATTTCTTGTTGATCTCCATAGTTTTTGATGGTAACTGTGGTTGACATTCAAGCAATGAATATTCTTGAGATGCACTTAGTGGCTTGGTCCTTTAAATGAAAGCAGGGCTCCATGGGGCAGGATATGGCACTAATGACAGAGGAAGGAATGATGCTGCTGACAACCACAAGAAGTCCTGACACCCTGCAAGGAAGAGAATCTGTTATCCAGACCTGCTCCAAAACATTGGGTTGGGTCTTTGGGAGGGAAGGGTCTTATGAAGACAGTGTTTGAGACAGATCAGGAACACATAGTGCATAACTAATCATGCCCATACTGAAACCCCTCTGCTCTGCCGCCCCTTTGTGCCTGTTGTCATTTAGGACTCTTTCATAGCTGGACTGAATACAGCTGCACGACTTTACTCCCTCTCTGAAACCACATCATAAAGGTTTCACATCTTCAAAGTACCCCCACACATTTGTATAGAAACATGAGTAGTGAACAGTGAGATTCAATTTGGGCACATGTGTGCAAGGCATGTAATGTTCATATGTCATTTTAGTGTAATCATGGACTCCTTTGGCCAGTGTAAATGCTGAGGGCTGTTCAGTGGTTTCACCTTCATTTCTTAAATGAATATCTGTTTGGTGTGATCAATTATATTTTTAGTTTAGCTATTTAAAGAGTTGGAAAATATTTTAAAAGAAAAAATACAATGCACTGTAGAAAAAACTGCAATAGATATTAGATTGAATTGACAATTAGAGAAGACAAAAATATAACAAACCTTGTAATGTGATTTAAACTGACATATTTTAATACCCACAGACAAAGTATTGATGCCTGGTGCGGTAAGTGTGAAGCAATATGCATGGGGCGGCTGAGTGACAGCTTGAGTAATCACCTCATCATCACTATGCTAACAAACACGCACATCTCACACTGCTGTTCATGCTGAAACAAAGAATCCCCAGCTATGAGAAGTAATTTTTCTGAACATTCAATAGCTCTATTCAAGGATAACTTCTTTTTAGCTCCAGCATGAAACCACAAATTACAGAAGAACCTGTTGTCTTAAGAGACTTGAAGAGTAAAAGATAACCTGAGTGTGTTTTTGTTGGAAAACAATACCTTTATTGGACATATATGAGGTAGATTTTCACATTTCAAAAATCATATCAAAGAATGCTGCTTCAATTTTTTTTTTTTTTTTTTTTTTTTTTGGTCTGAGAAAAAACAAACAAACAGTACCATCAATAAGGCAGGAATAACCAGGTATACACAACGCGGTCAGTGATAATTCTCATGACAACTGGCATGCATTCTTTTCATATATATACGCATATGTAGTTCCGCAAATTAATTCAGCTATATCACTCCATTACGGTCATCACCATGGCAACGTGTTAATCAACTGAGACAGATGAGCTAGCTTTTGACAAGTAAATGACATAAATGTGTTGTCGCTTGACAACGGTTGTTTAGTATAACAAGTACATTGAGGCCAATACATTATATATATATATAAAAATATTTATAAATGTCTTATCAAGCTGTAATAATAATTACTTTATCATAAACTTAACTGCAAAGCAACAAGTGGTATCAACACTTCTTTTTTTATTTTTTTTTAAAGTGTCATTTCAAATATACGAGCATGCTCTCGATCCCCAGAGTGAGTTAAATGCATGGTAAATTCAGTAGGTCATCTCTTAAAAATCACTACTTGTATGAAGTACTACAACCTGACCATGGAGAAAACAGTAAGTAACTAAGTCAGCATGTGGAGGAAATACAAGGTGTGCTGACCTATGATCAAATGCCGGTTCCAAGTGTCAACTTGCCCATGCATGGATGGATCTGATGCAGCACTATTTATCCCTTAGGACACCTCAAGCTTGGCCTCAACTGCATGAAGGATGCAGGACATCCTTTCTGCATTGTAGGCACACTGCACCAAGAAACTCTTCTGATAGGTCAGCCTCTGCTTCTGATTCAGCGTATTTTGGCCAGCTTTCCAAATGTTTCGTTTTCCACTTTGAATAAAGTTCAAGTTTGTATGTGGTAATTTAATTTAATTGCAACTTCTATAGCATGATACTGAATGTATATGTTTGGTGTACCCATTACAGTGGCGACAAAAGCATTAAAACAGACTAGATACACAGAATGTTGCAAACCCAAAAACAGTACCTGTTAATGTTAAGTACATCACCAAAACAACTAATTCCTCTCTCTCAGCAGATTTGCTAAGTTTAAACAACTATGTAGTTTATTTGCCTAAAAATAATATGAATACTAGTACAGCAAATAAGTGGGTAACTCTGCAAAGCAGAGAAGCTCGTGAGAAGCTAAAACTGTGAAAACTGCTTTAGTCAAAGCTATGTTTGAATTTTTTTTTTTTTTTTTTTACATTCATTTCTACTTTTCCCATAAAAAATGACATATCTCCCAAAACAAATTATTTCCACATGTACAAATCTGATTTACCATGTAACAATGATCCTTTCATTATAGTCTCTTTTTCTTAGCTTCATCTGTTTGCTTCTCATCCATTAAATCAAAGAATATGAAAAGTCAGAAAGCAAATGACTGGCAGCTGAAGAAGTCCCTGATTCCCATAGTGGCTCCTCATTCTTCAGATGGAATGGCAGAAAGAGCATATCACCACACATTTTTGGCTCCAGGTGTGATCCACATGTGTGCATTGGGACTTAATTAGTTGGAAAATAAAAGTCCCAGAGCAGCCAGCTCACTAATGAGGCCTCTGCTCACAAACAACGCACACATGTTAGCAAAGAGCTCCATTGTTGCCAGCTGGCATTGAATCTTACCCTATCAAAAAAACAGAAAAACTTCAACACCCAAAGCACACATTCACAAAGCCACACCCTGTTTATTAGTTAAAGCAGCTTAAAACTCCTTCAAACTAAATCTCATTCTTAAAATCCCCAGCTCCTTTAGCTCTGGACTTTTTAACTCATCCAGCTATATCTCCAGCATTTATTAAGCCATCCTTCTGTCCTCATACACATAATCTAAATTACAAATCCATTCAAACCCTTGGCAGCATTACATCACTTGTAAAGAAAACAATCACACAGAAGAGCAAAACCTCAGCTTCTGGTGGATCAATCACAGCTGGGAGATACTCCATCAAGAGGAGTGAACAGGATATCCAGATTTCAAACTAGTGTTCAACTGAGTGATCCAGAATAAAATCACGTCTCCTGGTTTTGCCAGCTTTCCTAAAACTAATTATAACTGGCAGTGGGGGCAGTAGCAAGTAACGCAGGGAGCCGAGAGATAGAACGAGAGAACAAGAAAGAAAAAATACAAGGGGGCTGCAACATCTGGGCTGAATTAACCACTGGCTATTACCAGGTCCTGAACCCAGCAGGGTCTGATGGGGAAGCATACAGGCATGAAGTGCTGGGTATGTTAGCGATTTGGAAAGAGGGTGAGTAGTCACAAAAAGACAAACCACAGGAGTTGAAATAGTGCAGCCTGAGAGGGCAGGAACAGACAAAGGTACATTTTACAGTGGAAGCTGGAACTCGGCTAAACTGATAAGAGGATTGTTCACACGTATAACAAATAAAAACATTCTGCTGTAGCGTAACAAACATTGCAACACCAACCTGGTTTGTATAACAAAGTTCTAACAGCCCCAAGAGGGTTAAAGGTCACAGAGATGACAATAGTTTGATGGGAACGGACAAACTATATGGCAGTTTGTACTCTGATTGATAAATATATTGGAGGATGTTGACAGGATTAAATAAACATCCCACAATATTTTTACATTATATATAGGTCTTACTTGTCACTATAGTTATAAAATGCATATATTACAGTATTACAATATACAGTTTACTTTCAGCAAAAGAAATTATTGGACACATACTTATTACTTAAATGCTGTGTTAAGCAACTTTCCCTCTACAAATGTTGTCATTACAGTCATTATCAGCTATAATTGCTGTATAAGCAAATACTTTTTTAAACACAGAAGCATTCTTGGCTCCGTTTTTTGGCTAAACCATGCAGCCTACGAAACTGGAATTCAAAGCTTGCTATTGACTGAGCATGTGACATATTCTTGGAAAAACCGACTATTCTTCACAGATATTTTATTTCACATTGTCAACTTTGTATTCCTGTGGTGTCCTTATTAAACAGCCTCCACACTCCAAAAAAAGTCTTATTTTGAGGGAAGTATTAAAACTTAAGTCTCTGGCAGGAGCAACCCTTCAATTAGGAGAAAATTATTTGTTGGTAGAGTTGAATGCTTAAAATTTTTTAGATAATTAGAGGAATTTGTACATCTGATGCACATGTTTTTAAATACATGTGAATATCTTAAAAATGTTTGTTTTTGTGCTTTATGCCTCTGAACCTGGACTCAAAACTCACTTTCATCAGAGACCACAAAAAGAATAGTCTTCTGATTGGTCAAATCGATGGCTAGTTCACAGTTACGGTTGAATGTTTCCTTACTTTGCCATTTCTGAGTAAATAAGGACTAACAGCTAGCAGACTGGAAATGACTCCTGTTCACATGGACAGGGTGGACAGCCAATGGTAGCAGGACCTGAACACAACTAGCTGATGTCACCAGTTTGTTCCATGGCTCTGTACAGATGCATTTCGGCTAGCACCCATTCACTCAGCAGGCTAACTGCTAGCGATTGCTTGTTTGGCCTGGGAAGTGTGCCTGGACTGGCACCTTTTTGTGGCTTTTCCTAGAGTCTCGTTTAATTTATTACTCAACATAGTTTTTAAATAGTCATACAGTCATACCATGTAATAGTCAGGGGTTGTTTGTTGCAGTGCAAAGCAATCCTATAGTGGATAATGTGTGTTTTAATTGACATGCGGTCCCTGGAGAATATCACTATACAAGAAAATCTCTTAACAGTGGATGGAATAGTGGATGGGTTGCTGAAAAATAGTCTGAAATACAAGAGTGTGAGTTTACTTGATGAAGTGATTTTGTTCTGTGTAGCATATTTTAAGTATGGATATTGTTTTACACTGCAGTAAAGCAATAAAGAAAGGAGGACAACCATAATGGTTAATTTTGTTTTGTTGCATCTTTGTTGTCAAATACAACTGTTTTAAACTGTTTTACATTTTATGTAATACGCTAAATATTATAAGCTGTTTATTTGATATTTTGTGGTAATAAATAATAATAAACATAGGTGTAGCACGGTGGCGCAGTGGTTAGCACTGTGGCCTCACAGCAAGAAGATCGCTGGTTCGATCCTTGGCTGGTTTGGTCAGTGGCCTTTCTGTGTGGAGTTTGCATGTTCTCCCCGTGTATGCGTGGGTTCTCTCCGGGTACTCTGGCTTCCTCCCACCATCCAAAGACATGCATGTTAGGTTAATTGGTTACTCTAAATTGCCCCTAGGAGTGAGTGTGAGCGTGAGTGGTTGTTTGTCTCTCTGTGTGTGGCCCTGCGATGGACTGGCGAGCTGTCCAGGGTGTACCCTGCCTGTCGCCCAAAGCCGGCTGGGATAGGCTCCAGCTTCCCCGCGACCCTGAATTGGAATAAGCGGTTCGGAAAATGAATGAATGAAACATAGGTGTAGCAGTCAATCAACAATTTTCCTTAAGTATTTAATGGGAAAGTAGAAAAGCACTCAAAACTCTGACAAGCACAATGTTAAAGAATCATTTAAAAATTCCTGGATTAAAACAGTGATCACCACGGAATTTTAATCAGTTCCTCCTTTTCACATTTCCAACAACTCCTAAAAAATTTAATGGAAATCTGTCCATAATTTTTTGAGTTATCTGGAACACAAACAAACAGATCTGAAATGATCTTTGAGTGTTTTATACTCAAGAATGAAACTTAGTTTTGCATGTGATAGCATAAGAACTCAACCTGTTAGCTCTACCCAGCCAGCAAAAGACGATCTTACAATGACTCTTGTTTTGACCCTTTTTCTCTTTTAATCTTCTTGTATTTCTTTGCTGAATCAGTGGCGTTGCATTTTCAAAACAACGAGTTCCTTTTTATCCTGTACAGCGAAACGTCATGTCGCATCCCGGATGTAGAAGTTGTGCGGTTTCTCAGCCTCAGGTCGCTGTGGGGTTGCAGCAGCTCTAGAAATGAGCACATGATAGATGCTACTTTGTCATCGAACAAGTCCGGGATGCTGAGTTTTAAGGTCAAAAGGTTGTGTAATGTGTCTTTAATGAGAAATCTATTCATAAGCCCACATATATTAATTACTCAAGCTCACATTATAAGACACAAATAAAAAACAAACAAACAAACGTAGTTTATTATGCCTATAATGAGAAACCACCTTTGAGACACACACCTACCAGTGAGTTCATACTGTGTAATTTATGGAAGGGTATAAAAGATGGTATCATGCTGAAACCACTGTATTTTTTCTTGGCTCTGCCCAGAACTCCATCATCAAGTCCAAACCAATTCCAGCCCACGGTGCTCTCTAATTTCACCCTAAGCAGCAAAAAGAGGAATCTGGCCCCCCGAGTCCAGCAAACTATTCCCTTTTCCTGTCTCCCTCCTGTTCCAGCAACCACAGATCAACAGCTCTACGGCCAGCAGCGGCCCAAAACTATGAGGGGTATTTTCAGCACTGTAATTTGAAACACACATGGTGTGCACACAGAGGCACACACACTCATACAGAACCACACACTCAGCAAATACAAAGACATTAGAGATAGATCAAAAGATGGAGGCAAGTGGAGAGGAGATACAAATGCCCACAAAGCCACGTGCCTCATTAGAATCAGGTCTATGTATGACTGCTCTCTTGAAACAGAGTCAAGAGTTTTGTGTCCCAGTACAGCAAAGCAGGGTGGAGGCCTAACTATACAGAGATGTGAAAGAAACATCAGAGGGATAGAAGAACCAAGAATAGAAAAGAGAGGAAAAATAGAAAATAAAAAAAACATCAGTTTATGTTTGGTACTTGATGATTCACCACTTTGCCGTTCTCACAATTTCTCAAATCTACACATGGAGAAAAAACATCTAAGAGTCAATACACCAAACTCAGGAACAAATGGCAATGGCAGGGTCTCTGTTGTGCCCACCTCAAGTGTTTGCACTTGAACACACCATAAAAATGATTTACATCTACAAAATACTAAATAAATGAAAGAGGATATAACTCTGTATTATCTGTATTATTAATGATTAAACCAGTTTTTTATAAATCCAACATAGTTAGATGCAGAAATCTGTGTTTCAGTCTGAACAACTCATAGCCAATCTTCAGCACAAACAGAAGAAATAAAATTTAAAAAAAAAAAAAAGTAAATTCAAATATCAACTTCAACCTGCTGTCAGTGACCTGACAGAAGAAGAAGAAGAGGTGCCACATCTACAGACACTCTTTCATTGAGTATGCCAGCTATGTAAATAGAACACTTGCCGTGATTACAGATGCAGGATATGCTGTCCTCTCTCTCCAAGACCTTAATTACCCTGTGCAAGCTTATTTCCATAAATACAGAAAAGTAGGATTGTAATTAGGAACTATATTTACCCCACCTGACTAGGGGGGAACACAGTTCAGAGCTGGCCACAGGGATGAGCCAGCCTCTCTTGACCATGCTGCCTCGACTGGACACGAGCAACTCGGGGGCAGAATCCCTGAAACTGTATTGCTTGGGTTCTGGTCTAATAATAAAGATGTGTTCAGTATTTAAAAGTAATAAAACTAAATTCTAAAAATGAAATATCAGCTGCCTCATCCAAATGCAACTCTATCAGAGAATTTAAAAAAAAAAAAGTTTTTTTTTTTTTTTTTCCTGAGAACCATGACATATTGTGACACTGAAAGTACTTAAACACGTTTTGTAAGTGGAATCACAGAGCATTATGCAAAAGTCTCTTTAATCATCGACTTTAATCATCTCCAGCTTTCTTGAGCTATTCTTCCCCAGACATATTTTCAGAGAAGAGATGTGGCTTCTCTTAATGAAGCTTCATGTAATGCGCCGAGCGGACCTCCCAGTGAGGTTACAAATTCAAATAGTTTGACCATTTCTTTGCCCCTCTCAGTTTACGTTGTGGTCATACTGGCCTTTCCTTACCATCACGTCCTATCGATAACAACAAACCAATCCAATTGCAGAGTGGAGAAAGTGCCTTAAAATGCACCCAGCATAAATGGTTTGGGGGAATTTACTTGAAATCACTTATATAATAAAAAATAATGCTCTTTTATTTTGTTTCATGGTGTTGAACAGCTTTCTATACAATCCAATTACAGCAGTCCTAATGTTTTAGCATGTTTAGAATTCATCGCCCGCACGTTGTAAGCCACTTTTCAGCAGATGTGGAGCTAGGAGGAGTTGCTGTGGCTCTCTTATTCTCCAGAGAGACAGCTGAACATCTGAAAGCTGTCATGGTGGGGCTCTACCCACTCTGCTTTCAGATGCCTCTAAACCAAAACCTCTCATAAGAGGACCTTGTGTGTTTCAGAGATACAGAGAGGAGACAAGAAAGGAAGAGAGAGAAGAACCAGAGACCAGAGCAACTCTGTAATAACTTTGATCTGTGGTTCAGTTGTCCTTGGTTTGAGGTGGTGAAGTCATATGCTACATCCAGAGCAGGACAGAGTGCTAACTCACATCTGCGCTTCTTCGTCCTCTCCGTGACAATAAAATCAAAATCAGAGAGGCTGGAAAGATGAAAACAAGAAGATAAAGCAGAAAGTTGCAAAGATCTGGCACCAAGGTTCCTCAGTTTCTTAGTGGCCCAGCAGATTAAGGAAGAATATGTGCAATAAAGAGATGATATTTCTCATTCAGTCACTGCACTGACTCCATTGTAACAGTCCTAGATATCAGTAAAATGCAAAATTTTATCTCTAAAACTGTAAACTTTCAAAGCTTTGTTTTTTCACCACTGTGTTTTGTTACTCTGAAATGTCACATATCTAATGGAGTTAAATATATCAGAGTTAGGAGGAATTTCCAAGCACATCCTGGCCACGAGTAACCAATGAAGTCACTATCTGAGACATCAACCTAAATTAATCTACTCTTTGGCTGTGATAACTGATTTGCAGTTTAATGAAAATTTTATTTGAATTACTCTGATCTATTCGATTGGCAGTCCATGGATTTGGCTTATCTTCCAAATGCAAAAACACATGCATACTTAAATCCTACATTGCACAGACAGACGGGACTAAATATGATTTGTACTTCTCTATGTCCCGTTATGTAAAGCATAATGTAATGAAATTATCAATGAAATGTGCTTTACAGATTAAACTGCCTTAGACTATATATTTTGTCAAGACATATATACACTGCTCAAAAAAATAAAGGGAACACCCAAACAACACAATGCAACTCCAAGTCAACCACATCTCTGTGAAATCAAACTGTCCACTTAGGAAGCAACAGTGATTGACAATCAATTTCACATGCTGTTGTGCAAATGGAATAGACAACAGGTGGAAATTATAGACAATTTGCAAGACGCACCAAATAAAGGAGTGGTTCTGCAGGTGGTGACCACAGACCACTTCTCAGGTCTGATGCTTTCTGGCGATGTTTTGGTCACTTTTGAATGCTGGCGGTGCTTTCACTCTAGTGGTAGCATGAGACGGAGTCTACATCCCACACAAGTGGCTCAGGTAGTGCAGCTCATCCAGGATGGCACATCAATGCAAACTGTGGCAAGAAGGTTTGCTGTGTCTGTCAGTGTCCAGAGCATGGAGGCGCTACCAGAAGACAGGCCAGTACATCAGGAGACGTGGAGGAGGCCGTGGGAGGGCAACAACACAGGTAGGGATTGTGCTTACAGCCCAACACCGTGCAGGACGTTTGGCATTTGCCAGAGAACACCAAGATTATTAAATTCGCCACTGGTGCCCTGTGCTCTTCACAGATGAAAGCAGGTTCACACTGAGCACATATGGCAGACATGACAGAGTCTGGAGACGCCGTGGAGAATGTTCT
Organism: Telmatherina bonti; assembly: GCF_933228915.1. Classification (NCBI taxonomy): domain Eukaryota; kingdom Metazoa; phylum Chordata; class Actinopteri; order Atheriniformes; family Telmatherinidae; genus Telmatherina; species Telmatherina bonti. Next base: position 22,854,920 of record NC_136612.1, read on the forward strand.
GCTGCCTGCAACATCCTCCAGTATGACCGATTTGGCAGTGGGTCAGTAATGGTGTGGGGTGGCATTTCTTTGGAGGGCCGCACAGCCCTCCATGTGCTCACCAGAGGTAGCCTGACTGCCATTAGGTACCGAGATGAGATCCTCAGACCCCTTGTGGGACCATATGCTGGTGTGGTTGGCCCTGGGTTCCTCCTAATGCAAGACAATGCTAGACCTGATGTGACTGGAGTGTTTCAGCAGTCCCTGCAACATGAAGCCATTGATGTTATGGACTGGCCCGCCCGTTCCCCAGACCTGAATCCAGTTGAGTACATCTGGGACATCATGTCTCGCTCCATCCACCAACATCAAGTTGCACCACAGACTGATTTTCATTGATAATTTTTGTGTGATTTTTGATGTCAGCACATTCAACTATGGAAAGAATAAACTGTTTGATAAAAAATATTTATTTCATTCAGATCTACAACATGTTACTTTTAGTGTTCCCTTTATTTTTTGAGCAGTGTAGAACACATAACTGAGCAAATACTGTAAACAGATACAAGAGTTGATGCATGACTGCAGGTGCATGAACATAAAATATAGTCTCCAAGTGCTACCCAAACTTATGTACCTTCCAGGTATTTCTGAGATCTGATATTTAAGCCTCTGTGGCATGTAGTGTTTTTGCAAGATTCCTCATATTTACAAACCTGAGAGCCCATGAGGCAGGCTGAGCATCCCAGTAATTAAAACGTCCTGGGAGGTCCGCCTCTGAAATGTGTGAGAATATTTGCTCTATAGCAAGCAAGCTCTCGTGACACTCACTGGCCCCCTTCAACACACAAATGCCCAACCACTCCACTTCCCCATTGCTGCTGGTTGACGTTGAGTCCTATTGGTTCAATCCTGGAGGTCATTGGTGAGACATTTACATTGAGGGCAGAGAAGGAGTGGTGAGAGTGGAGAAGTTCACATTAGATTAGTGTGGGATGGGTACCGTGGGAAGTAGAAAACAGGGACTGCACCATGTGCAGCATATTCATAAATCACTCATGAGTCAGTAAGAGTGCCCAGTGGTGAACTCTCTAGGTTACTGTCAACATGTTTACTGGGTGCAGTGAGGAAAACATTTTCTCATACTAAACAGGGATGGAGGGTTCAAGGACCACAGCTTAATTTGTCCGTATTACTGTGACTAATACAGTGTAGATTCATCTCTATCCTTTTTTAATGACAATCATGAGAGGTGATTTTGGAGAGAAGTTGTTCTACAACACACAAACCAAAAAACACGTCTGTCCTGTTCAACACTTCTGCTTTAAAGAGCATCTGTTTAAAAGCATGGAAGGATCGTCTTTTGACTGGGACCTACCTGAACCGGTGATAGTTGGGCTCTGGGATCGAACAATCGCAGCATCTTGTCCTGGCATGGAAAAGCATACAAAAAACTTTCAGAAAGTGCAAAGCTTTTAAATGATTACAGACAGAAAGATAAATTATCATTATGGAGCATTGCGGGATGAGTCTAATCTCAAATTCCCTTTGTTTTAATTTCTCTGTCAGGTACTTTGTTAAATTCTCAGTCTAATCTATCTCAGTATCCTGTGTTACGTAGCAATAATTCTGAGGCTACTGAGGAATAAGAGCTCTAATATTTAAATTAAATCAAAGACCACATACAAGTCCAGGATTTCTACATTTCCTCAAACAAAAATAAGAAAGAATTCCAGGCTTCTTGGTTTGCTGCATTATTTATACTAAATAGACAACTAAATATTAAAATAACATATTGAAAGCATTCACAAAAGGGTTGCTCCACCTCAGTATAAATCAAATAAAAGACTGCACAGATTCTCAGAAGTCTCCTCATTTATTAGTGAGATCTCACAGATTCATTATTAGCAAATAATACAATCCAGTGACCTCTCCATGGCCTTGTGTGCCTTGACCCTGGCCAGCCAAAACACACATCGAGCATCAATCAAAGGAGCCAATCAGAGAAACTCCTGTGTGATTGGAAGGAAATGGGGTCTAATGGGATCAGGCTGTGTGGGACTTTTGTGTCTGCAGTTGTGTCACTCAATACTGCTGTGTGACTATGATCACAGCAACAGCCTGTCAAACGGAGCCGATAGCAGGTGATGCTTATAAGTACTTAGGCCAAACCATACCAACACAAAACATAGAGATGTCAAAGGGAATCAGCAGTCTGATTGTTACATAGTAAGGCGCACACATTGACATGAATGCAATAGCAATCACTACAATATTTATCTGGATTAAATATAAAGATTTGATAAATATATGACATTAACAGGAGCAGAGAGTTTGAACAGAGCATTAGCTCAACTTCATTCTGCTCCACTCAGCAATCAAAGAAGGAATGTATTTGCTATTTTTGACTTGAATAGCAAACATGGGTTTTGACTAATATGCTACTCTTTGTGTCCATCTTGTCTATGTGTGAGTGCAGCCCACCCACGAATATGATGCCCCACAGCTATGTCTTCAGGCCTTTGTGACCTGGGACTAAGCCAAAGGCTCAAACAACCCTGCAGGACCAACACACACAAGCACACAAATAAACATTTCCTCCTTATGACCTTTGGGTAGGAGTCCACCTGTTGCTAAAAAGGAAAACAGGCAACAGTCATCTCATCTCAGACTATACCATCCCACTGGAGCTGCTGCAGAATCATCTGTTACTACTGAATGTGCACATCAATATCCTAATTAAACCACCCCTTTGTTCCAATCCACAGCCAACTATCATCTGGACAATCCTGCTCAAGGTGCTTAACTGTTCTACCAGCAACACATTCATCTGCTTTTCAAAACAAATATTAGAATCGCTAAGTACTTCTGTACACACACACACACACACACACACACACACACACACACACACACACACACACACACACACACACACACACACACACACACATCTTCCTGATGGAAGCAGCTGAGTGCCATTTCATCCTAAGCGTTGTAGTGCAAACAACACATGAGGGAGGAAACTATCTGGCTCTGCAAACAAATGAGGGTCCGTTCACGTACAGTGTGTCCACCGAGTATCCACACGCACTCAAACAAGCAAACACACTCTCGTAAGCCTATGACAATAACACATAAAAACACACTCAGTCTAAACTCATAAATGCACAGATGGCAGGGCCAGGGTAGCCATGTGTGCATTCGTGTTTGTGTGTGTGCTGAGACAGCAGCTGTTTAATCAAAAGAGGTAGAGCTTCATTCTCAAGCTGTTCTTAATGAGTTTTCACTGCAGGTCTGCGGCACACAACTTTCACATGCGCACAAACCAACACAGATGCTGGGAATCTTCACACAGGGGTGCACTCGGTCCCTCTCTCCGCTCATCAAACACTCTGCGCTGCCAGACTGCTGTTCCCAGTCTCCCATAGTTACTAAAGTCAAAGCCTGTTGCGACTGACTGTGTGAGGCTGAAGGATCTTCAACAGTTATTTTTTGCACCATGGGAAATGGAGCATGATGAAGAACTTGATCATAATGTAACCTTCAGCATTCAAAGTGGACCGTGGACCACAAATCCAGCTACACCTACTTTCTGTACAGCAAACCATCCGGTCTCGTCCATCATTCAGACAAACGCAAGCTTTCCACCTCTGCTCGGGCTACCTGGGGATTTTATTCCCCTTCACTGAATGCTGCCCTTCTTTCTACAAGTGTGTCATAAATATACTTTTTTCTAGTGCTAAATGGGGTCTGTAATGATCCCAGCTCTTTGAGGAGGTGGTCTCCCCTTCATCTTCCCCCCACCAAGCCCTGTGCCCCAATGTTTACCCTTTAGGAGGGCTGGGGATTGAACCCACATGTTAGCAGGCTCTATTTGCTTTAATAACTTGGATTGGAGAGATTGAATGGGACCTTTTTAGTTAAATGACACCAGAGCTCCAACAGGGCTGGACCCCAGAGGACCCCCAGCCCCTCAACACACACCCTTTCTTCTCAGGTGTCTTGTTCTTTCATGCTGCACTGAAGCTAATGGTAGTGCTGGTAGCTCTGATTAAGACAATTATTCTGTCAGGGATGTCACGATTTTGACAAAGCTTGTGATTGGTAGAATAATTTGTTACTTGTCAAAGCAAAGACAAACAAGGGGAACCAGACCGACAATCAAACCAATTAAGAGGATGCACAAGGTATAATTGTGTGTCAAAAGGTTATTTGGATTGCAGCTGCAGTAAGCTCATCATGTCTTGTTTGAAGCATGTATCAGTGGCCTCTGTCTCATTTTCACATCAGTCAATGTTTGGTTTTAGAAAAGAAGCAAATGCAAATGGAAAGAGTTAACCTCCACCTACCCAAAGTTACTGGCTCTTCCTGTACAGCAACTTATAAATTATTTCTTTCTCTTCCTCTTTTATCACCTCCTTCTTTTCCCTATTCCCAACAACACCAACGTAACGGAAAATCCTTGCCTGAAAAACGCAATTTCTTTCATTTGGATGCAATAAAATCAGTTTCTTCTACATCCGTGTGTTACATAACAAATGCATGTATGAAATAGGCGAAATATTAGCTAAATAGAGGCAAATTTAAGGCCCTGACAGATTAAACCTTCACACACAGCTTCTTGCCATTTTTAATGGCTTATAACTGCCAGAACTCTACAGTTTCCAAACTGATGAGGAAAATCTCCTCAGGGCTCCTATTAATGTCTTTGGCATCACTACTACAACACTAGAACTAACAGGCAATTACACCTTTATATCCAAATGGTTTTCCACGTTTATCCTTCTTTTCCTTTGAGAAATGTCTTACTAATTGTAAGACAATATGTAATGGGATTCCCACCCTTATTTTAAAGAGCATTAACCTTGTTGACATTAAATAAACCTCAAATAAACAGCTGTGATCAGTGTAAGCCTCTGGCTGCATCTAGTGGTCACAAGGTGCAGCTGCAGTAATCAGACTTGGATTCATACTGGCCTAAATGTTTCACAGAATTCACCCAAATACTGCTTTAAAATAAAGTGTAAGCCATGTAGATCTTTGTGATATACATGGTGCAGCGTAAAGTGTCCTGACCTTGCAGGAGGATGCCAACAAAGAGCCATCCTGTTTCCAGGTTAGACTCTGCATCTGGTCGCCGTGTTGGTCAAGAGCTGCAAACAGATGATCATTTAGAGAGATAACAGAAGACACAATACTAAGGTCAGGTTTGATAGGGACAAAATTAGAAATTAAATTCTTGGTTTTTTGTTTTTTTTTTCAAATAGGAGACATAACACACACAATGAACACAGAATGACAGCACATAGACAAACAAGACAAAAACACATTAGTCACAAAAGGTCAATGAATGGGGAGAGATGTAGCCATAAATAAAGCACAAGGAATTCACAAAACACAATAATAAAAAGTATGGATAATTTACATCAAATAATGGTTTTCAAGTTTCAGCATATATATGAAATTATGAGCATGATACACATGACATTCTATTGGCATAAGTGAGCACAGCACAGCTTGTGTGAATTTCTCAGTTTCACCGTGACACCAAACAGATGGGGGGGAAAAAAAGGGTGCTCTTGTTAAGACAGTTACACACTTGCAAAAGGAAAAACAAAAACCCAAACACACACTCACATATCTTTGCTTTCGGATCTTGTTCATCAACCACAAATAACAAGAATTACAAATGAATGTGATGAAAGACGTGGGGATACAGCTCATAAAAGGCTGGATCAGCAGTGAGCAGCAGCAGCCAGGCTAGCTGTCATGGGATGAGTGAAGGAGTGTAGTGTTTGTGGGGTGGTAGGTTGGGAAGGGGTTAAGGCCAGAGGATAGTGACTATATCCTGAGGCCAGTCTGTGGAGACTGGGATCAGGACTGCAAATCAAAACATTACCTCTGCTGCTCCAGCTCTTAGACAGAGCCACAGGGCTGTAAAACGTAAGCAGTGTCAGTCAGACATTCTCAAACGAAAAAGGCCAACCGACCACTTCACTCCGTTCCAAATATATACTTATGTTACACACAGAAAGAAAAAACATGGCACAACACAAATTGAGGATTAACTGACAGAAACTGAAAGTTACATGTCAAGACACAAAACGTAATGTACAAAAAAGACTTTGACAACTTCTGTGCTACATGTTTTCATTTTGACTATGCACAAAACGACGTGAATATTTTTAAATGAAGTCACCTGCGAGTGGTGCTTCCTGGCGGCAGACGTCCCAAATCAGGGCAGACTTTGTGGTGCCAACAGCCAGCAAGCCAGAAGAAGTGGGGTGAAAATGCACCAGCTCCAGTCTGCCTTGACCTGGATGCAGCGTCAGCTCTGGACTGCCGGGCTGCTCCTGCTCTGGATTGCACAAACGCCACAGTTTCACCTGCATATACAAAGATGGAAAGAAATTAGGAAAATGGATTCTTTTCTCTTTACAAATTCTAAATGCTCTCTTTTTTTTTTTTTTTATACAGGAAATAGTTCTTACACATGGGTGCCATTCCTTTCCTTCACATATGTTCATGATAATATTCTCAGCTGTTTTTTTTAAGTCATACAAGGTTCATGACTCGCAACTACACACAAGTCGTCAGGTCATAAACCTCTCTAAATGTTGGAACTACACTGATAATGTTGGATTTGGGTTGGATTTCTAGCTGATGTTGACAAAACAGTTTGGCTAAATGATAGTGTGATCATAGTTGAAAAACTATGTGTCCTCTGTTTATATATTTAGCCTTGTCATTAAAAATACAAAACTAAAGTTGTATAATCATTCACATAGCTCAGCACAACCAGCTTGGTAAAAAAAAAAAATCCTATCCCTTTCTGGGATAGGAAGAGGGAAAGTGCTTAGTGGATGTTTGGCACTGCAGATCAGTTCAGTTTAGTTCAGTTCAGTTTGTGTGTGTGTGTGTGTATGCGTGTGTGAATGTCTGTGTGTGGCAAATGTTTCTTTACAGGCCTGTGAGGTAAACCGAGCTGCTGAGTTTGAAAATGCAGACCCAGATTCAGCACATTCACCTGTGGCTGGGGAAAATGTGGGTGTCTTCTTTAAAAGGTTTAAATAACAAAAACCAAGTGTGTTCATGTTGCATTCAAACCCCTTCCAGAAACAACAATGATATCAAGAACTGAAAATGAAATTATTTTAAGTGTACTGCAGGAAGACAAAGCCCGATAGAAAGGACCAACAAATGAATGAACACAGTGAAGAAAAACAGCTCACCGTTTCATCAACTGAGCAGGTTGCCAAGAGGCTGTCATCAAAAGGGGAGAAGTCCATGTCAGTCACCAGATCTAATGGAGATGAAGAAAAGCTATTTAATTTCTAGGGGACTGTATGCAAGTTTCTTCTTTAATAATACTTTTTTGTACAGCTAATAAAATAAATAAAGTAACCACATATAAAGAGAATACCATTTATGGTGTACTTCATATATTATTTGTACACAGATTATACACTTTATGCTGTGTTTTAAAGCTTTGATCGATATACCAAATGTTTAGTCAAAACTTCAAAACAGGTTGGTATTCCTCAGAACTAAATTGTGCTCAATTCCACATGTATGGCAGTAAAACAAAAATGCAACTTGACATGTTATTAATATATCTGATGAGAGCAGACTTAAAGTATATATATATATATATACATATATATATATATTTACTACCAGAATGACAGGAAATCTGGGTAATGGTCCACTGGCCATTTGAGCCAGGTTTGACTGAAGTCAGGCCCACCATTCCTCCCCCTGTACACATACAGCACAAAGGAAAAGTTAACATGGTCAAACTTTTAAAACTATTATTTACACACAGCTCAAAATGAATATTGATAATAATCAAGTTAATTGATTTTTATCATTTATCATATTCAAAAGAAACTGATCTTGATAAAATGTAAACACAAGTAAGTTTAAAACTATAAACAGTGGATATCTGTGATAATTGTTACTGTCCAACAACACTTTTGTTGCCATACCAGCATGCTCTGTATTGAAAGCCACCAGCTTGGAACTTGCTTTAATGTGCTTCCCCTGGCAGGAAAAGGAGCCGGCACGGACATCGTTGATCCATTCCTACATTTAAAGAGTGCAATATAAAAGCAAGAAGAACAAAATGAACCAGATACAGTGGGGGATCCAGCAGTTAAAAGTGCAAACATAATCAGACTGCTGCAACAACTACAAAAAAAGGGGGAAAATAAGAAAGAGAACTCTGCAATAAACAGGAAGGATCTCTCTGAGTGCACACACTCTTTTGTGCCTCAAAATGAGCAAAGTGCTGAGGAAGTGTAAGGGCTTTTTCCCTGCATGGCTGTGAACTCTTAAAACCTCTTGCATAACATTAATAAAGGAAGAGCAGCATGAGGACAGCATTTCTGTACATCATGCTCCAACAACTACTGCTGAGCTGCTCTTCAAAAACTAAAAGCGACACTGAGACATTGTGCCTTTTTACAGAGAGCGCTTCACTGCACCAACAGTTTTACTTAGTAAGGACATAGTTCTGCTCTTTTTCATGCAACTCTGCATATCATCACCCATATTCTACACCTGTTTCTTTCCAGAGAGAAACGAGAAAAAACACACAAATGCCCCTCAAAAGTGTGCTAGACAACTTTAAATTGAAATAAAATCCAAAATAAAAAACAACAAACAATAAAAAACAACATTTCACTTGATTTATTCTATTTAACCTGTGAAAAAGTGGTGGGGAAACTTTAGAAATAAACTTTGATCTGTTGTAAACAAGATATTGTATGTGTTCCAGCATAAATTCCTGAGGATTCAAGAGTTAAAACTAGTGTTAACCTTGAAACCATCTATATGCACATAATTTGGAAGAACCCTTAAACTAATGAGTGTCTATCAAATAACAGTTGGGTACATTTATTTCTATACAAATTCACGGTATAATTGTTCAAGTGTTTCTGGGTCATCTGAAGACAAAAACAATAATTCATCTATGCTTTCTTTTCTTGTCTCCTTCTATATTAGCACATTTCTCGATTAGTTTTGTCTCTTTTCCTATTTACACCCTTGCCCTGTTTGTAATGACAGCACATGACTGTGGCTTGGAAACAGCTTCATGCCAACGTGAATAGCTAGTTTAGCATTCACAGGAGCAAAGCACCACTGTGCAGAGATTGGAGAGATAGCAAGATTATCCACTGTTTCTCTGCATGCCAGACATTTCACTGTCTCGGTGAAAGCATACAAGGGAACACATCAGGTATGGAAGCTGCGGGCGCTTTACCTCGTAACTGGTGGGTTCAAGATCAGATTTGGATGCAAGACACATAAAGCCTGCTCCAGACAAGTCTAGTCCTGCAACCTATGACAGCTATCACTATAGAACAGACAATCGATAGTCGTATCACTTATGAGATTTTCCATTCAGATTTTAATTTTTCTCCTTTGATACAACGAATCTCGTCAGAACCACTTAAGACTTCAAGGTGGCCACACAAGGATTGAGAAAATTAAATCATTTCTCATATAAGCCTGATGATGGGCGTAACAGTAACATCCTATGGCGCTTAGCATCTCCACGCAATCACGCGGCTCGTAGTGTCTACTAGTAGCCCGTAGTTCGTGCAAATGCCGGTATGTTAATTATTTTTCTCCGTCCATCTCTCCTGTATAGGGTTCCAGATGCAGGAAGTTTGACATCCCTCGCAAGCAAGCAGGCGTTCCCCCAAAGTAGCTCAGCTAATAACCAGTGCTAATATTACCCTCGACAGTCGTTTGTTTTGTTTTGTTTTTTTACACAGAAGCTCGTGTGCTACTTACATCTTTCTTAGAAACTTTCGGAGTCGTGTTTTTGAATTTGGAGGTCTTAAAGCGATTCATGCTGCCTTCTCAAACTGACTTTTGTGCCTTCCGGGTGTCTGTGTCGAGCTGGTTGATATTTCAGGGTGCTGCTCATACTACAGCTGACAGCCCAGGTTCACCGCGCGGTGTGCGCTCGCTTTGCTTCACTGAGCTGTCCGCTATTTGGCGGGATTACACTTTTCTATGCGAGACAACAACCAATTGTACTAAAAATCACCCCCGGGCAATAAAACATTTTAATATATTGTAACTTGTATGTTCAACAAAAAATAAACTGAAAATGCCAACATTTTTTTTAAATTTATATCCAAACGTTACCAGTAGGATAGAGTTCATAAAGAAGGAACGACATAGTTTTTCTTTTACTTTATTATTTTTGTCGTCACTGACGCTTCCTTCATCCCGAACATGCGCAGTGTGTGCAGTGCCGTCTCTAATCTAGGAATGATGGCGTCCTCGGCTGCTCGCTGTTCCTCACGCTGGTTTACTGTCGTCGTGTCTTCTGGATTCCGGGGAACTGCCAGTTCTGTTCTTTCGTCTGACAATGGAGGAGTCCGACGGCTTTCAACACTGGGAGCAGAAAAACTTTGGCGAGGAGGAAGCCTGGGGTGCAGCGGAGCTGGGAAAACGTTGACATTGAGAGGGTTGTCAGGTGAGCCATATGATATTAGCCGGGGCTAAGCTAGGCCAGGCAGTTTTCTCTAATAAACTTTAGTGACGCAAGGTAAAATAATAACATAAAATGAACTAACATCTTCTCAAATGAGCGGTAATAATTCGATGAGCTATGAAAACTTAAGCATGTACTTTGAAGCAAATGAGAGTTGATCAGATGTGATGTAATCAGTCCTGCTCACTGCTCTCAATGCCGGTGCAGCAGCAAATTGTGCTGCTGAACTCTGGGGCAACTGCAGAGGTTTTTATCCAGCTTTTTTTTTTCTGCGTGTAATGATGGCTGTTTCCAAATAAAGTGTTGGATTACACGGGGTTCAATCCAGCCCTCTAACCCTGATCATATCATTCGCTAATATTGTCTTTCATCAGGAAAGTTGTTATGCAACAATAGTCATACGTTTATACACTAAAATATATGTTGTTTAAGCCATCAATATGATTGACACATCGTGCAATGTTAAAACATTGTCCAGGATTGTTGACCAACAGTTGTGTATTTATACCAGGGGTTTCCAACTCTAGTCCTTAAGATCCACTGTCTTGCAGCATTTACATACATCCCTGCTCCAACCCCTTGAATCTAATAAGTGGCTCCTTACCACGCTTCTGCAGAGTTGAATGACTTGCAGATGATGGAATATTCAGACATTTAATTCAGGTGTGTTGGAAAAGGGATGCATCTGAAAGTTGTTGGATCGTAGATCTTGAGGGAACATACTTGAACACTCCTCATAGCAAAGAGATATATGGTAAACAGTTAGTACAGGGTAAGATTAGGAGACGTTCTGTGTTATTTTGTTCAGTCTGAGTGAGATTCAGACCTTATGTATTGTATTTCCCATACTAAAACTTAACAGAAGCTCCCAGTAGCTATCCTAAATGTGGTGAGTTTTCAGTTTGCTTTGATGCAGCTGCAGTACAGCTTAATAACTTTTTTTTTGTTTCACTCTGCTGGGAACCTTACAGGCATCACATCACCACATGTAGTCTACACCCTGTCCTTTCACACTAGTGCCTCATCTAGCAGCAAGCAGGACTACTACCAGATTCTTGGGGTACCTCGCACAGCAACCCAGAAAGAAATCAAGAAAGCCTACTACCAGGTTTGTGAAATGGACTTACTGGAATAATTTGTGATAGTTTTTAATAAGTTCATCATCATATTGTGTTTGTTGTTCTTCAGATGGCAAAAAAATACCACCCGGACACCAACAAGGATGATCCACAAGCTAAGGAAAAATTTGCTCAGCTGGCTGAAGCATATGAGGTTTGTTTTGGTCTTTACTCAAGGTTTTACTTGGCACAACTACCAATCATCTGTTTCTTTCATGTTTCGGTTGAAATTTAAGACTCCTAAACCTTACTTTTCTTTTTCCCCTCAAAAGATCCTTAGTGATGAAGGGAAAAGGAAGCAGTATGACACATATGGCTCTACAGGCTTTGACACTGGTCAAGCTGGTGGTAGAGGAGGGCAGCATTACTGGACTGGACAGGCCAGTAGCATCGACCCAGAAGAGCTTTTCCGCAAAATCTTTGGAGAATTCTCAGGAGGTCGTGGCTTTGGAGACTTTAACGCCATATTTGATCAGCCACAAGAGGTTAGTGACATCGTAGAATAACTTTATCATACCATCATTTATAATAACTATATCATTCACACCTCTGACTCCATTTGTTTTTGGTGCAGTACATCATGGAGCTGACTTTCACACAAGCAGCAAAAGGAGTCAACAAAGAGATGTCTGTTAACGTAGAAACAACTTGCCAGCGTTGTGATGGTAAGGGTCATGAGCCAGGCACTAAAGTTCAGCATTGCCATCACTGCAATGGTTCCGGCATGGTAAGAACTCTGATAGGTGTATCGATTTATCTTCTTGTTGAAAGCTTTTTCTCAACATGTGTCTCCCTCCTCGCAGGAAACTGTGAATACAGGCCCATTTGTAATGCGCTCAACATGCCGTCGCTGTGGCGGCAAAGGCACAGTCATTTCCACCCCTTGTAACTCTTGCCGTGGTACTGGACAGACAAAGCAGAGGAAAACTGTGATGGTTCCTGTGCCTGCAGGTCAGATACACTCCTGCATCTTTCAGCCATTTATTTTATTGCAATCTGTAAGTATCTCAAAAATATTTTTTTCCTCACTAAGTAAGTACGTTTTGGTCCTGGTCAGAAGTGGTATTTGGTGTTGAGTTTAGTTATTTAACTTAATCAGGGAAACATTTGCACACAAGCATAATTTTTAATCTCAGACTATTTTTTCTTTTTTTTTCTGACAAATTACTAATTTATTAACCTAAAATCTCTTCAGCTTTGGTTCTATTTGAACAAAAAAAGTTGAATTCTGCTATCATTTTAGTTAAACTCATTTGCATTGAGTGAGAAGGGTTAGTTTAGGGTTAGGTTTGGGTTATTTTTTGGTTAATTTATTACCACATAGCATATGTTTAACATAACTGAACTATGTTTTTTACACTGGTTGCCTGTCTGTCAGAGGACAGACATTTAAATAGTATTGCTAGTCTGTAAAACTCTGAATCGTTTCGGATCAAAATACATCAATGACCTCTTGAACTAGTATGGCCCTACCAGACCCTTCAGGTCATCTGGATCTGGCTTTCTATCATTTCCCAGTCGGAACTAGAAATGGAGAAGCTGCAGCCTTCTTTTCTTATCATTTACATTTACTATTATTGAATTTTCAGTTGTTAGCATTGTTAGAACAAATTAACAAACATTATTATACTTTGGCTTTTTTTTACAAAGGTTATTGACATGCACCACCAAGGTTTGTTACATCATAAGTTAATAAGCTACGAGCTATGGTAACAAAAATAAGAAAGGAAAATAAGAGGAAAAATAAAAATCCTGTGACTTGCCCACATTAAATAAATATCCACCCAACCACCTGGTCTCAGCTGCATTTGAATAGTTCTTGTTTAAAAGTTCAAATTCGCACTGTTTTTTTTTTTTTTTAAAGCTTTTTTTTTTTTTAACTTGATCATGTTTTGACATTCTTCTCCTTTTTCTCGTTGTTGTTAAGCTTCTTATTTTCTTCACTTTCAATGTTTCTGTAAAGCACTTTCAATCCCCCTGTTGTTGAATTGTGCTATACAAATAAACTTGTCTTGCCAATCTTTCATTTCCATTATTTTTAACCTTTAGTAATCTTTCTTTATTTTTAATCTTACTATATATTATCAAGCTAAATAGTCTCTGCATACTTATCCGTCCTATAGGAATGTACATACTTAATATGTGTTTGTCTTTGCATAAAATAAGATACTCAGCCTGGGATCCAAACAAATCAATTTGTTCTGGCAGAACTTGTGTTTGTGCATTTGTCTGGGGGTGTTAGAAGCAATATTGTCAGCTTGATAATGCAAATAAGATGAACTAATCCTGTGTGTTTTGGTTTTTTTGTTTTGTAGGAGTGGAGGATGGTCAGACTGTCAGAATGCCAGTTGGAAAGAAGGAGATTTTTATCACATTTCGGGTTGGTATTCACTGTTTCTGGCCATTGATCTTTTGTCAGAACCAAGTCTGACATGAATTAGTTTCAGGTTGACTTTGAAATAACACTTAAAAAAACTTATGTTGCTTTTTGTTTCTTTTTTTTTTTTTTTTTTTTTTTAATGTTGACACTTTGTTACAATATATCATTGTGATGTGTTCAGGTTCAAAAAAGTCCAGTTTTCAGAAGGGACGGTGCAGACATCCACTCCGATGTTTATGTCTCTGTAGCCCAAGCCATCTTGGGTGGCACAGCTAGAACACAAGGCCTTTATGAAACACTCAATTTATCAGTAAGTGGAGACATATTATTGGTGAGCATTTCAGCCTCTTGCAGTTGTATAATTGACTTGAGCAATTTCTTTTTCTAGATTCCAGCAGGAATCCAGACAGACCAGAGGATCCGCCTAGCAGGGAAAGGAATTGCTCGAGTCAGTGGCTATGGCTTTGGAGATCACTATATCCATGTCAAAATAAAAATACCCAAGTAAGATGTCAAAGATTACCGTTTTCTTTTAGTAAAATTTTGACTGTTGACTTTTCACCCAACAAGAAGCCTTGTAATTGACTGAAATGGGTGCTATAATTTCCTAATCTTTAAAACTGCTTTTTTTTAAATTTTTGTTTTATAGGACACTGACAGACAAGCAAAGAGCTCTGTTGATGAACTACGCTGAAGACGAGTCAGACATAGAGGGGACAGTGAACGGTGTTACTGCCACCAGCACAGGTACAAGACAGTCTTGCTGAAAAGATGTTTAGTCCCTTTTTCTCTCCTGTAGCCGTCTGAAATGGGGTTAAACAAGGGTACTTAGATGGAGTGTTCATTTCTATCCAGGTGGGGGCAGCAGTTGTACAAACTCTGAGGTAGGGCAGAGTGGGCATGGCCAGAAGGAGGCAGAGTTGCCAGAAAATGAGGGCTTCCTCTCCAAATTAAAGAAATTATTTAGTTCTTCCTGACAGCCACAAACCAGGTAAGACTGGTTAATATTTCATCTCAAATTACTTCCACTGACATCACTATTTACGAAACACTGTTTCAAAATTTACATTATCTGGATTGTGGCTGTCATAAACAATGAAAAATGTACCCCTTGCATTCGGTCAGATATCTAGCCACTTGATGGGACACCATAAACTGCTCTTAAAATTTTCAGCTCAGCAGCTTGTTTATGTTTTTATTTTCTTAAAGGTAAAAGATCTTCCTGGAACTGAGGACTCATCAGCAGGTCAGATTGCAGAGAAGACTCTAAATCAAGAACAACAACATGACAGACAGTGACAGAAACAAATGACTGCTGGATGTTTGTTGTGGCCTACAAATGGGTTATTATGTAGAAGGACCGTAAGAGACTTACTTATTTAACCCTGAATTTAAAAACAAAAAATAATCCAATGGATTATCCTCACTATTCCTCTGTCCAAACGGATCCACGGACAAAAAATTGCCAATCTCGTGAACAACTCTGCATTACAAATATCTATGAAGGCAATTGGGGCTGCAAAGACATTCTCATAGCATCTGTGCATGTTGGCCCCTTGTAATTGCCAAAAAAAAAATGGTAATTGCACAGTCCACATTTCTAAAATAAATTATTGTACTGTCATCAAAGAGTCAATAAAGTTTTATTTAGGAATAAACGAGCTTCCAAGTTCTGTGTTGGTTCTGCTTTTCATGCTTCCATTTCTATTAAGAGCACCGTCACCATTCAGGTTAAACAGTGAAATGACATATTTACATACTTCATATGCATATATACTACATTCCACAGTGTTGAAGGATTCAAAGGTGTCTGCAGTAGAAAGTTGCTTTTCTATGTGATACTTTCGGAAGGGTCTGCTTTCCTAAAATGTGAGGTTACAGTGGTACATTAACAGCTGTATAATTTACATTTATGTATCCTATAGAAGCCATAATCTGTACAGCTTCAATAAAGTTCTGCTGTGGGAGAAGCCTGTTTCTTACTGAAGTAAAAATCAGATTCCCTGAATATGAATACCACAAACACTACCAATGTTTGAATATTAGGAAGCTTCTATTCAACATGTATGGGTATCATGTAGCTTTAATTTATGCAGTGAAAATAAATTTATTAGTGTGCGTGGACATGTAATGACTGTTGGTACATTTCTCCATACAAGTTATGGTAGAAAAATTAAAGATTACCAATGTCTGCCAGATTCTGCCAGTGAATATCATAAATATCTCAAAGCTTTGTGTTAATGGCAGTTGCTTTCAGTGTGAACATTTGGTTTCTTAGGCAGCAGCTCCATGAGGTTTAGGGTGATTGGTTGAGATTGTGTTGTAATTCAAATTAACATGAATATTTTTGTGATTAAAAAAACAAGCAAATCAATCAGCTTTACTTCAATATGAAGAGGAAAACATTTATTTTAGGAAAAGCAGAAAAACCTGGATTTTTCTCATACAATAAGCGTTCCAGCCAATTAATAAAGCTCTGGCTATAAAAAAAAGGTATTACGGGTTTATTAAGTAAAACCACAAAGTCCACACGAATGCAAAAATTCTTGCTTTATGGCCATTAAGTACCAGCTTGCCTGAGATTTAGGTCTACTGAAATGCATCCAATCATACTTTTATAATGACTGATAAAATACAGAACTGCAAGAGAATGTTTCTTTTTTAGTTCATCATATGCTTTTAATTCAATTAAACCCAAGACTCTTAAATGCAAATCACGTCATCACTTGCATTGCCATCTGAGTTATCAATTAGCTGCATCATTGTTGCTTATCAGTAAAATACTTCACATCTATTTGCAGAGAAAACCGTTGTGCAAATACACGTAATATACACCAGGCTGAAATGTAGTTTATCAAAGTTCTTTTGGTATTATGCATTACAACCTCTTGAAAACAAAGCAAAATGTCTAAAATGTTGTCACTGATAGGGTGAAAAAGGGAGAATGTTACTCAACAAATGGACAAAGCCAAGCTGATGAAGAGTATATATCGGTGTCAGAAAACAAATCGCAACACCCACACACATTTATCCATCATGCAATTAAGCTGCATGGCCATTACAAGAACACAAAAAGCACTACTGTTAAAGAAAAAAAAAAAAAAAAAAATTTCTGTTAGAAAAAGATAAGCTTTTTAAACTTACATCCTAATATTGGCTCTTATGGTAGATAAAACTGGTTAAGAAGGAAACATTCATGAATAGTTAGGCTGTGCAATGAAACAGTATTTGTTTTGGTCTAAAGATAACCCATCACATAATTCTAATGCTAAAAATTGTACAGTATAAGTGAACATGCACCAGGAGACATATTATTCTGTATCATTGCTAGAATCTGAAAGCTAACAATAAATCTGCCACTTGTCAAAAAAGCTATTTGGTTTCCATCACTTATCTCACAGCACAAATTTGCAAACTTCTTGGAAACGTTAGAGGATGATAAAAATGAAGCATGACAGTTTTCAAATTATTTGTAAGTAAAAAAAAAAATCAGTATAAGATGTAAGAATAGATTTCCATATACACATCTGCATAAGTCGCCTCATGAAAACAGTCTGTCAAGCAAACACCTAATGTGTTGTGCAAAAAAATGCAAAGTATGTTT